>NC_045549.1:5518358-5615858 GCF_009769535.1 Thamnophis elegans
TAATAAAGAAGAAAGAAAGAAAGAAGGGAGAAAGAAAGAAATGAGAAATAAATAAATAAATAAGAAAGAAAGAGAAAGAAAGAAAGGAGAAAGAAAGGAGAAAGAAAGAAGGGAGAAAGAAAGATAAAGAAAAAGAAAGAAAAAAAGAAAAAAGAAAGAAAGAAAGAAAGAAAGAAAGAAAGGAGAAAAGGAGAGGGAGTAAGGACTCCAAACCTGGCACTAGGTGCAGCTTCAGAGGATAATCCAGGGCTGGAAGGGGCCTGGAGGTCATCTAGTCCAACCCTGCTCCAGCAGGACATTGTTGAAGGGAGTTTCTGTCTTTTGATCCCCCAATGACATGACAACATAGTCACATGACCCCACCAAGCCACGCCCACAGAACTGGTGGTTAAAAAAAAAAAGATTTCCCCACTGGTGGAGTTACTCCAAGTTAGCCATATCAGGCTCCGTGCATTATACGTTACCTTGAAAAACTCTCTGTGTTTATTAAAAGAACAGAGTAATTGGGCAGAAAGTGATTTTTCTTCCTTTTCTTTTAAATAGGAGAACTCCCTGGTATTCTAGGTTAATGGCACTGTGTACATTTATAACAAGAGAAATGATAGATCCTAGATAACTTCCTCTCATGTAATAGCGACAATGTTCAAATATTTTATAAAACATGTCCCTACACAGTTTGCACTGCGTATTCTTAATCTAGTAATATAATCACGAGCTATTAAAATGAATGATTGTGAGCAGGAAAGCAAGGAAGGAAGAGAAATTAGATTCTCTACAGCCTGAATGCATACCGGCTAGTCCTCGAAGCACGGCCGTAACTGAGCCCAACATTTCCGTTGTTAAGCGAGGTAGTTGTTAAGGGAATCACTGCAATTGTTAAGTTAGTAATGTGGTTGCTAAGTGAAGCATCTGACTTCCCCATTGTCAGAAGGTCGCAAAAGGGTCACAACACGACCCCAGGACACTGCAACCGTCATAAGTATGAGTCAGTTGCCAAGCATCTGAATTTTGATCATGTGACCATTTTGGAGGCTGCAATAGCCGTAACTGCGAAACATGGCCATTAGTCCGTTTTTTTCAGTGCCGTTATACTTTTGGTCACTAAACAAACATAAGTTTTTGCAGATTAAAGATTAACAGGGTTGGAAGGGACCATGTAGGTCATCTAGTCCAACCCCTAGGATGTTCCTAGATAACATCCTTTCTAATGAAAGAGTTCAAACCTTTTATGAACTATTTCATGGCATAATTTTACACTTTTAAACTAGTAATTTACATTTTTAAACTAATAATATAAATACCGAGCCACTAAAATGAACGATTGTGCCAGGGAAATGAAGTAAGAAAGAAATGCATACTTAGAAGCTGAACACATTGTCCCATCAGTTAACAGTAGGGATGAAATGGGAAGGCAATAGCAATATTCACTATTTTGTATCTGGTTTCCTAATAAATCCACAATAAGATTGATTGATTGATTAGATTTTTATCCAATCTTTATAAATAGCTCAAGAAGGAAACATACCTAAAATTTCTCCTCCTGTTGCCATGACAACCCTATGAGGTGCATTGGGCTGAGAGAGTGTGACTAGTCCAAAGTCACCCAGTTAGTTTTCATGGCTAAGGCAGGACTAGAACTCACTGGCTCCTGGTGATTGGCCCAAAGTCACCCAGCCAGCTTTCTTTGTTTAAGGTAAGACTACAACTCACCATCTCCTGGTGATTGGCCCAAAGTCACCCATATTCCATGGCTAAGGCGGGACTAGAATTCCTAGTCTCCTGGTGATTGGCCCAAAGTTACCCAGACAGCTTTCATGGCTAAGGCAGGACTAGAACTCACAGACTCCTGGTGATTGGCTCAAAGTTACCCATCCAGTTTTCATGCTTAAGGCAGGTCTAGAACTCACTGCCTCCTGGTGATTGGCCCAAAGTTACTAAGACAGATTTCCTGGCTTTAATGGGACTAGAACTCACAGTCTCCTGGTGATTGTCTCAATTACCAAGTCAGATTTCATGGCTAAGGTGGGACTAGAACTCACAGTCTCCTGGTGATTGTCTCAATTACCAAGACAGATTTCATGGCTAAGGTGGGACTAGAACTCACTGCCTCCTGGTGATTGGCCCAAAGTTACCCAGCCAGCTTTCATGCTTAAGGCAGGACTAGAACTCACTGCCTCCTGATGATTGGCCCAAAGTTACCATACATATTTCATGGCTACGGTGAGACTAGAACTCACAGTCTCCTGGTGATTGACTCAGTTACCAAGACAGATTTCATGGCTAAGGTGGGATTAGAACTCCCAGTCTCCTGGTTTCTAGGCCAGAACTTTAACCACGGGACCAGACTGGCTCATGACATCATCACGCTACTAACACAAATGAAGTATGTGGTTCATGTTATACCATAGACGTCATTGGAGGTGATGTCATCACGGAAATGATGTCACTCACCTCTCTCTGGTTGGAGTGCAGCATGTCTGGTTTGATGGGACACTATGTATATTTCATCAGCCAAATTGCCTCGTGGATCATTTGTATTCTTCCCTTCCTAAAAGTCAGTTAATTTTTACAGGCTCATGATGATGTCCTAAGGGATGTGGCTAATTGAACTGCTGGTTAATAATTAAGGGTGTTTTAGTTATTCATTGTTTTATGAAGGAAGTCCACTGACTCAGTAATATAAACAGAAGAACTCCAAGAAATTCGGGATAATTGATGTTGTCGCTGCCTCGATCCAACTGGACAGTGGAGCCATTGGGAGAGCAGTGAGATTAAAAAAAAACACACACACACAATCACAACTCTGCTTTCTTTCCTCCAGCAAAGTTTTGATCCGTGATGTTACCACACTTGAGGTGGAAGGAAGGAGAGAAAAGAAAGGTTAAAATCAGCGGTGGGATTCTCTTAGGTTTACCACTGGTTAGCAACTGTGAGTGTGTGCGCGCCTTCGGTGCATGTGTGTGTGGCCTTCCACGTGTGCGCTTTGCTCTTGCATGTGGTGTGCATGCATGCACGCGGTGTCGAAAACAGAGCTACCTAGGACGTTTTGGAGTCGGGATGGGTGGGCGGGTCCACCTGCAATTTGCCTCTCTCAGTTTGGGTGATTCGGGAGTAAGGCTTGGAGATGATTGGCCCCTCCCATAAGACAAAAAGGAGGCGCAAAGGCACACGAGCCTTTGCAAGAAGCAACTTTGTTCATTCTGGTCAGTTTAAAGCCTGAAACTCCATTCTGACTCTGTGCTCCATGTGGCCTTGCAAAGTTAATCACCAATTAGGTCTTTGGCAGCGTTTCAAGGGAGATAAAGGTGGGTTCTTCTTATCAGCCTTATCCCGAAAGACTTTGGCAGACTTCGGTCAGACTCTTTACAAACTATTTGTGACTCATTACAGGCTGTGAATGAACATAATTCACAGCCGTTGAAATAAAAAGAGGGTTTTGGGGACTAAGTGTATGCTTTTTAAAGGCTCAGGAAGCCTAGTCAGAACACTCCCTACATACCTCTCTTCCTTCTACCACTGATGTTACCTAGTTTGGTAATGAAACATCTGCAAGAAAACCACTATGTTCACAGAGAACCAAGGGTCCTATAGACTGCCTCCACTTTCTACATACCTCTCTTCCTTCTACGATGGATGTTACCTAGTTGGGTAAAGAAACATCTGCAAGAAAACAGCCATGTTCGGAGTGCGCCAAGGACCCCTCTTTTCACTTCTGTATAAGAAGTCCATTGCATTGTAAATCTGTGGATTTAGGCAAATTCAGGAATTTCCCTCTGAGGAAGGAAAGGTAGGAAGAGGACAGGAGAAGAGAGGAAAGAAGAGGGAAAGGAGAAAGGAGAAAGGAGAGGAAGACACGGAGGGGAAGTAAAGAGTAGGAGAGAGGGCAGGAAGGGGAAGAAGAGTGGAGGAGTGGGGGAGAGGAAGGGGGGAAGAAAAAGGAGAGGAGGAAAGAAGAAAGTAGAGAAGAAGGGAGGGAAGGAGAAAAGGGAAGGGAAGGAAGAGTAGGGCTGTGGTAATACAAGATGGATGCATGGGATAGCAGGCAGAACAGTCCCGATTGTATATTTAAATCTTCAGATGGAGAAAAGAATTGTTATAAATGTTAAAAGATATACACCCAATATTAATAACAACTTTGGGAATGTAGATTTGTAAAATGTCAGAATAAAAACGGTGACTATGCAACTGAATTCCCATCTTTTTTTTTACATGTATCCCATGCACGGCATATATTTTTTTAAAAAGAGTCATTGGTGATGCAGTTG
This sequence comes from Thamnophis elegans, assembly GCF_009769535.1. Taxonomy (NCBI): domain Eukaryota; kingdom Metazoa; phylum Chordata; class Lepidosauria; order Squamata; family Natricidae; genus Thamnophis; species Thamnophis elegans. Next base: position 5,522,624 of record NC_045549.1, read on the forward strand.
TGACCACCCTCCTTGGTTATTTCTGATGACTTTCCAAGCATGGATCCTTCTCGGCAAATTCTATGCTCCTGCATGTTGATCCTACCAATCTCTGGTTTAATAGATGTTTTTGAAGAGACTGTTCTTGTCTATCAAGATGCCAGACCACAAAGGTTTACAACGTTTGATGAAAATCTTTGGCTGAAGTTTGACAGCCATTGTTGCAGAAGGATAATTTTAAGCCTTTTCATTTCTCCACTTTTATTTTTGCTTCTTTCCCACGTCAACAAAAGATGCATTTTCAAAAGCTCGCATAAAAAAATATCGAAACAATACTTTTCATCCCCATTTCTCTCATTTTAGACGCTTGTTGCAAAAAACACGTTCTATCCATTGTTTGCACATTGATATGTGGCTGCACAATTTTCTGTGCCGGATTGAACAAATTTCACGATACAATTCCATTGCAACAAAACGATCAAAATGTAACAAAGCATAAGAATGTTATTTATGTTTTTTTTTTACAGCTAGTCCTCAACTTACAGCAGTTCATTCGGTGACCGCTCGAAGTTAACAACGGCACTGAAAAAAGTGACACGCCTGTTTTTCACATTTACTGATCAAAATTCAGGTGCTTGGCAATGGACTCACATTTATGACGGTTACAGTTCCTGTGGTCATGTGATTCCCCTGTTGTAAACTTCTGACAAGCCAAGCCAATGGGGAAGCAGATTCACTTAACAACCTGTTATGGCCCGCCAGCGGAGTGTCGGAGGCAGAGAGGGGGCCAGGGCAGTGTAACAGTTATCAACTGCCTTTAGAGTCAGACATCAGTGAGGCAGAAGAACAGCTGGAGCCTGTTCCCAATGTGCGCATGCGCAGAGTTGCTAGATGAAGGGAAGAGCTAAAGAATAGGGGTCGACTTGGGAGTAAAGCCACAGGTGGACGGTGAATGGCCCCTCCCAGAGGAAATAAAAGAGGAGCGAAAGGGGAGTGGAGTTTGCAGGAGACCATCAGTTCGCTTAATTGGTTCCTGACTCTCCGAGACTCCTTGCCACGTTTTGCAAAGATTGGCCTGGCAGCTCTCCAAGCCAGATAAGGTCTGTGACTGTAAATCCTCCCTTGAAAGACTTTGCTAAATGTGAATGAGCAGAATTCACAGTCAATTAATAAAAGGGTTTTTTGTCGTGACAAGGAGTTTGCTTCATGCTCTTGGGAAGCCTCGGTCGGAATATTACCAAGCCTGCTGTTCATGGAGAAAAAGCGGCAGCATACAGAGAGAGGCTCAAACCATCAATATCTAGACAACACTCTCTCTATGGCCTACAACCAGCTCCGCAGAGATTAAGGTCTAGGAAAAACATCCTTAGTTCGACGGAAGGCTTTGAAGAATTTGGAAGCAGAGTGGACCTATGGAAAGCTACAAAGAGCCAACTCTGCATGGAACCAATGGAGGAGGAGACACCTGGATCTGAGGAAAGCTGGGAAGTACGGAAACCACAAGGCCCTCACTTGACACAACCCACACCTGACCCATCACTTGATGTGACCCTTACCTGATGTGATCTCCCCATCACAAGTCTTACTGACCACATGAAGCCCTTAGAACAGGGATGTCAAACTCAATTTCATTGAGGGCCACATCAGGGTTGCGTTTGACCATGGGTGCCGGGATGGGCATGGCCAGCGCGACGTCACTCGTGTTGGGGGCACCAGTGGTGGCCAGAATGCTTTGCCGGTGAAAACAGGCTCCCAAGCTCCAATTTAGGCTGCGATGGACTCCTGCAGCCTCTGCCAGTGAAAATGGAGTTGGGATTGCCACTCGCGGCTCTCGTGAGTTCCATTTTTTAGCTGCAACAGCTCCATTTTTGCTGGGAGAGACACTGCAGGCCTACCAGTTCAAAGTGGTTCAGCCGAGTAGGTGGTAACTTGGCCTGCTACGCCCCCAAAACTGTTCTCTTGGTGGCACTGTAGGTGGCGCCCATCTTTGGTTTATTTTTTAGTACTGCGTATGCCCGTGTCCCTGAGTGAACTTGCTGTAGCAGCAACCGGAACTCACCCCTGCTGCAGGCCTGTCCTTAGCTGTTTCCAAGATGTTAGGAATATAAAACACACTGATATAAGATATCTGAATGTAAGGCAAAGTGTGAATAGTAAATTAGTTTCACTGGAGTACTGCATGTCTGAAGATAGCATCGCAGATCATTTTACTAAGGCCCAAGGTAATGTGAAACATAAATGTTGTTGTGAGGAATACGGATTAAAAGTGTAAGATTTATATATTGTCCTACCCAAAGGGGAGAATGTTAGGAATATTATCTAACGGTTGGGTTGGCAATATATAAATCATATAGCAATGCTATACCTGTTTCTTTAAATCATACTGTAAAATGTGATTGGTTGCTGTTTTCCTCAGTCGGCCATAAGAGGGAGCCAGAACGACTGTTAGTTCTCTGTTTCGTTAGATGCTGGGCTGATCTGATCTGAGTGTTTTGGAAGCTGGCTGTTAGAAAGTGCCGTGAGCTATTGTAAGTTTTGCAACTGTTAGCAAACTTTGAGTACTGAACTGATTATATGATACTGGACTATGTTATTTGGATTATCCCTTAACTGAAAGACATTGATGACCGACTGTCTTATCGGTGTATGACTTGGACTGTTTGATGGACTCTGATACCTCTATTTCCACGAAAGTAGAAGCCTATTTAAACTGCAGTGTCTCTGTATGCTGGTTTGTGCATTCTCTAACACAACTCTCACAAATGCTTCTCTGAACATACTCGCTTTCCCAACGGGGAGTTTACCTAACACAAGGCAACCCCATGGGTCAGATCTTAGCACCCCAAAGGCTGGATCCGGCCCCCAGACCTTGAGTTTGATACCCCTACCTTAGAACCAGAAGAAAACCAACACTGACATCTCCTAAATTCTGTTGAAGATGTTACCCAACCAGGTAACAAAACTTTCAGAAACCAACCTACAAGCTCGGAGAATGAACTTCCAACCTTATCTTACACCTGACCTTCCACCGTCGCTACTACCAGTTCAGTTGAATCGGGCCGAACCGGGAGCAACCCACCTCTGGCTGAAAGTCACACAACCAGCTTTCATGACTAAGATGGGAACTAGAATTCATTGTCTCCTGGTTTCTAGGCCAGCATCAGACAGAGAATTAGGAACTTCGAAGAATGAAGACTGCTGAGTCACTCTATGTCTGAAAATGCAGCCTGATATCTTAAAAAGATTTATAGATCTTTCTTATGAACTGTCACTTTTCAACTTGACATGTACAGTAACTCTGTCCTCTTCCTTATAGCGCACAAGGCAAGTTATTAACCGTTATGAGCTGTGGCAGGACAAATGTTGCATGCTTGTCATTTTGTGTCAGCTCTCATCGCAACAAAGATGGCACTCAAATGTAATCAGATCAAATCTAGGTATATTTCTTGAAATTTACTTAACTGTTTCCATAGGAGGCAGAAAACTTACTTCTGCTTTTAATTTCTGTAGCATAGAGTATTTGTTTTAAAATGTCCTTCTCCTGGTAATTTTTTTTAAAAAAACATTGGATTATAATGTCTATAACTATCCCAATTGTTGTAGAAAAGAAAACAATAAAAGACCATTATAGAGAAGCTAATAGGGTGTGAGTAAACTGTAAAACAATGTATTATCTGCCAAGAAAATTGTACGCTTAAGAGCTCATATGGCGCACAATCTAGAGATGTGCAAGGAACTAGTATTTCAGTAACAGGAGGTTAAGAGATATTGAAAAAGATAATATACACATTTTCTCTCCTCTCCCTCTTTGTCTCTCTCTCTCTCGTACACACAGGTTTTAACCTGAAGACTAAAATGACTTTTTCAGATCTAAGGAGAGTGTTATATTCTTCGCACAAACCACTTATATAAATCAAAGGAGGAATTTGTATGGTGAGAGAACATAACCCATCAAATCGCATATCTGGAATATTTGTCTCTCTGTGTGTGTGTCATCGGAAAGACTGAATTTTCTTTATCCTGAAAGAATTAAAATTAATGGCACCGTGAAATCAGTCAATGTCTTCATTTTTCCTTCCATCTTGCCTTATTTATTTTCTTTTTTTTTTTTTAAAGGAACCTTTTTCATGTCATGTTTCTGCACACAAGCAGGTTAATTAATCAACACACTTCAACCAGGTTAATTTTAAAGATTAACATTTCATGGAAACCACAATTTCTGTTGCTGGTTCTGCATCTCCATATTATTTCTGTTGCCTTTGCTGCTTGTTCAGAGGCATTGTTTATTTCTTTTCACTGAAATTTTAGGATTTTGCAACAGAATTAAAATGGCAGAGGGATAACAGGGAAGAGGGAATAAATATATATCCCATGTCAAAAGCTATGTCATATATAAACTAAAGCTCTGTAAATGTGTTTTTTTTCCCTTCCACATCAGTGGTGGGTTCCGGATCCCATTGCAACTGGTACTCTGCAATGGGGCCGAGTGTCCACCACAGGCATGCGCTTTACGCATGCATATGCACCCACTGCCTGTGATGCTCCAGCTGCTCGGCAGAGCATCGCGTAGGCACCATAACGTTGCCTGCGCATGCGGAAATAGGCCATTTCCTTCAAATACAGGTAAGGAACGAGGGTGGGTGAGTGGGTCCTCTAAAGCACCATTCCGGTACGGTGGCTGCTGCTTCCGGCAGGCATCGGTACCTGCGTAGTGGGGCGTACCGCCCGGAACCCACCACTGTTCCACATATTTATTAATGCATAAAATCATAGAGTTGAATTTGACGCACAGTTCAGTGCTGGAATCCCAGTTATGGCAGCCCTGACCGATGGCTGCCTGTGGTCTATTGGAGCACATCTAGTAAGGCTTAATCCACAATTTCTATGGGCCATTGGTTCCACTCTCAAATTTATCTATTACTTTCTGGATTTATTTATTTATTTTTTTTAAAAAAACAACAACATTTAGTTAGAATACATTTCCTGTAATGAAGTCTGTTGGTCTGTTTTTGTGTCTTCACCTTCTTTTGTATAACAACCAGAAGTGGCTTTTTTCTAGTTTGGGCGAACCGGTAGCACTGATTGTATTCTGCCTCGAGCGTTGTAGGCTCGCAGTTAACTCCATACTCCATGCTTAGGAATCTCATTCAGATCAAGTTTATTATCGGGCATTCTTAATAGCAAAACTTATAGTTCAGTGTTAAGATACTTCTGACTTTCCATGATCTGTCCCATCACGTGGTGTAAAAAGATGACAAACTGGCTCCCATGTTGAGAGAGGAGGCACACACGTTGCTTCTCTGGTCCACAATGGCATTTAAAATGACCGGCTATTGTCTCTGCACACAGGCAGAATGTCCCGGTGGACAATCAGAAACACAGATATGGTCACATGTCATGGAACTACATTTCCCATAAGGCAGTCTCTGCCTACATTTCCCAGGAGGTAGTTTCTTAAAGGAAACAGCTCTTAATTCCTACATTTTCTATACACTGCTGGGGCAGTACAGACTATCAGCTGGGCCAGTGGTGGGATTCAGCTGGTTTGCACCTATCCGGGAGAACCAGTTGTTAACTTTCTAAGCAGTTCGGAGAACCGGTTTTTGGAAAAAATCTTTTGTTTTTCCCCACTTTCCAGGGCTAATCCTGTAAGGAAGGCAGGAAGGAAACATTCTGGTGTTGTTTCTAGCCTAATCTTTATTGCCCTGCTTACAGAAACTGCCTCTCCGGTTAACCCTTATTCCGTTGTAACAGCTAAGATAAAGCACCCATCGACCTGAGTGATGTTAAGTTGGCCACGCCCTCATGATCACATGACCACCGAGCCCCACCTACCTAGGTGGTCACTAGGGCAGAGAACCAGTTGTTAAATTATTTGAATCCCACCACTGAGCTGGGCCCACCCACCCACCGCTGTGCTATATTCACCAATATTCCCTTTTATGAAGCCTGCCTGATAGCCGCACCTTAGCTGTTTTCCTCTCTAGCAGTAATGTGGAAGGTGATTTCTCTGTAAACCGCGGGTGCTCAGCGAACCGGTTGTTAAACCAGTAGGATCCCACCTCTGATAATAACACTTCTTGCAGATGTTTCATTACCCAACTAGGTAACGTTATCAGTGCAGAGAGGGAGTGAGATTTGCTCTCTCTTTATATGCAGGAGATTTTCCCTGCCTTTGTTGGTAGGAATGTTTAATGTTCAGCTGTTTGTCTCAGTTATTGGTTCCGCAGAGATTAACTACCAAGAACACTCTTGCCAACTCGTATAGGACAAGCCCCTTGTGCATAAAAGGGAGAACAAACCCCTCTTCCCTTCTAACACTGATGATGTTACCTAGTTGGGTCATGAGACATCTACAAGAAAACCACCAAGCTCAGAGAGCACCAAGGATCCTACAGTCCTCCTCCTCCTCCTCTTCCTCTTCCTCCTCCTCCTCCTCCTCAACCCTAACTCCTTCTAGCACTGACGAGGTTACATAACTGGCTAATGAAACATCTGCAAGAAAGCCACCAAGCTCAGAGAGCACCAAGGACTCTCATTTCAACCCTGAGCTACATTTACCGGTATTCTCTTTTTTTGATATAAGGTGACAGCTCTAATCAGACAATCAAAATTCCCCTTTTTCCTTTATCATCAAAAGATGCTGAGGAATCAGTCTTTTTGGAGCTCTAGCTATTGGCCAATTTAACTTAAAAAAATACAAAAAAGGGATGAATTATATTGATGCAATGACTATCTTTAGTCTTTTAAATCTTGCCCTGAAGCTATCTCTTCATGAATTCCTTACAAGTTCACCCCGTTGATAAATTCCTTGCAAGTTGCTCGAACTCTTCAAACAGTTTTAAGTGTGAAAAATCTCAGAAAAATAAATATTTTTAATGCAATGCTCGGCGAGACAGTATTGTTCCTCCCCCTCCCCTCTCACAAGGTTCAACTCCAGAGAAAGTGTGAAGACATCACAAACTGTGCAATTTATACAGCTAGACAATCATTCCAATCGCTGGGAGAGGAAAGCGTTCACAGTTTTAAGACCATCTCAGCAGAAACAGCCTGTTACGGAGTTATGAGAAAGTACACTAACACTTTTTCAAATATTTAAGTGGTCCTTAGGGAGGAAAAAAATAGGGAATTATTTTTTTATCATTGGCAAAGAAAAAGGACAAAGGAATGAAGAGTGGAATTAAGGCTGACATAAAGTGCAATTGAAAACATTGTACCGCAGTCTCTTATGTGCAATTCAAAAAGAAGTCAGTAAAAAAAAAAACTTTAGTAGTCTCTCCTTTTTATTCTCAAAGGTGGCAGGGATGAAAGTGGATGAAACACAGGCCATTTATTAGGAGCTGAAATCCATTCCAAGGTTCAGCCTTGTTTATCTTCTTGCAGTGGATAGTGGAGAGCTGATAATATATATTAAACTAGGAATAGGAATACCGAGGCTTCACCTTTCCCTTTGGGGGAAAGAAGATTTAGAATGGAATATTACAGATAAATATATATTGTATTTTATTACAATAAAAGAAGATAACTCTAACAAATTGCTATGACAGATACAAAAAGATTTGGATAATTGTACTAAACTACAGATAGCACAAATTGGCAGAATCTCAACGATTAAAATGAATGTACTACCCAAACTACTTTATCTTTTTCAAACAAAACTGATTAAATTGGAGAATTTTTCTTTTTGAACAACTAAATAAAATGGGATCCAAATTTATCTGGTCAGGGGAAAAACCGCGTATTAAATACAAACTTCTACAAGATAGTAGAAACAAAGGGAGCTTTGGTCTCCCAGATTGGGAGCTTTATTATCAGGCGGCAGCCTAACATGGCTAAAGGACTGGATTCAACTAAAAAATAAAAGAATCCTTATGCTAGAAGGCCACGATCTCCAACTAGGCTGGCACAGCTTCCTCTGGGAGGGAAAGAATAAATCTCATTCCTACTTCCAGAGACATATAGTAAGGGATGCCCTGTTTAGGGTCTGGGGGAAAAAACACTACCTGAAAATCCCAATCTGGCTATCAACAATGGAAACAATGGCATATCCAAATACTATAGATCTCAATAAAATGGTAAGATATATAGAGCTCTTAGATGAAAAAGGAGAACTAAAATCAGTACAAGATCTGAAAACATAAGGAATAAATATGGAATGGTAGCCCTATCTACAAATTAAAACAAGATTTAAAAAAGATAAGGAACAATACGGAATACATGAGAAACAAATGGAGTTAGATAAAATATTACTAGGAACAGGAGGAAAAATGATCACTAGATTATATAATTTACTTTTAAAATATAAAATGGAGGAAGAGACAGTAAAGGAGGCAATGATTAGCTGGGGAAGAAATTTTGGCCATAATATAGAGTTAGAAAAATGAGATAAACTATGGGAAAGAAATTATAAATTTACGACGGCAGTAGCTTACAAAGAAAATATCTATAAAATGTTTTATAGATGGCATTTGCCGCCAGCGAGATTGGCCAAAATGTACCCAAATTTATCCCCCAAATGTTGGAGATGCAGACGCCAGCCTGGAACATTCTATCATGTGTGGTGGACATGCCCATTCACAAGGAAGTACTGGTGCAAAATTTGGAAATGGTTGGCAGAAATTACTGAGCGAAAAATAGAACTCAAACCAGAAGCATTCTTATTAGGACTACTAGATCAAAAAATGGATAAACAATCTCAATACATAATCATACACATACCCACTGCAGCCAGAATTGCTTTCGCACAAAACTGGAAAAAAAATAAATACACCCTCAGATGAAACTACAATCAGGAAAATACTCGAATGCACAGAAATGGATAAAATGACAATAGAACTAAAAGAAAGAGAAGAATCAGACTTCTATAAAGTATGGAATATAATGTACGAGTGGCTAGAAATCAGAAGACAAAGCAGAAAATAGGGAATATAAATATATGGTGATACAAATAATGAATATTATTGAAAGTGTTATACTACGTTTGCTACATTACAGGACAAGGCCAAAGCAACAGGAAGACAATGCAGAAGGAAGAATTATAAAAGCTACGCAGGAAAGCCGATATAGAAAGCTGTAAAATCACTGTATATTGTTATGCATATTTTGTGTTTTTGTTTTTTTCTTGTTGTGTCTTCTTTACTGTTTTAAAAGATTAAAACGTTCAATAAAAATTATTTTTTTAAAAAAAGATTTAGAATGGAATAGGATAGGATAGGAAAAATAGAATAGGATAGAATAGAGAATAGAATAGAGAGTAGAGTAGAATAGAATAGAATACAATACAATTCAGAATAGAATAGAGAGCAGAGCAGAACAGAGAATAGAATAGCATAGACTACAACACAACACAACACAATGCAGAATAGAAGAGCAGAGCAGAATAGAATAATTTGGCCAAGTATGATTAGAAACACGGAATTTGTCTCTGGTTCAGAAGCTTTCAGTGTACGTGCAAATTAGTAGAATAATGATAATCAACATCATCAAAATACCAATAAGAGATGGAAGGAAAGAAAGTAATAAGAATTCCTGCCAGAACCGATGAATTGTGGCAATGGAATCCTTGACACTCTCTGTACTTGGTTGTGTTTTTGTGCAAACGTTTTGTTACCTGCCTAAGAAACATTGTCAACACTCCCTTCCAGCACTGATGATGTTACTTAGTTGGGTAATGAAACATCTGCAGGAAAACAACCAAGCTCAGAGCGCACCAAGGACCCCACAACTGTCATCTCAATTTTGTCTACCTCTCCTGAGTGATGCCTATGAATTCATTGTTCCTTTTCAGTTAGGGGTTTCTACATTATAGGAATTTTTAAAAAGGACTAAATTGAAGTTGCGTTGTCTAGACAGAGATCAAGGCAAACTTGGGCAGAGTCCTAAAATAAAATGCAAACTAGTAATTCCTTTTCCTTCCATTTCTGAATGGTGGCAATTAGTATAACGGTTCTACTGCAGAGGTCAGCAACTGTGTGCCCTCCCAATCCTCGGATTTCACTCCGTAGCAGACCTCGCTGGCACTGCCAGTCTCAAGGGACTCTGCACATTTTGGTTAATTATCTGGAGGCTATGATTTTGCCTGTGCTGTCCTATCTTCACATTCAACTAGATCAGTTAGAAAGGCAGAAGCGACATCAGAATAACAAGAGACATTTCTTCTTTAGCATTTGCCTTGGTTAGTTTGCCTGTAAACAGCTTAGTGGATTCTGGGAACTAGTCAGTGTGAAAGCAGGGTCACAAAGGATGACCAAGATCTGTATTGTATGAATAGGGCCCTAAATGATGACTTCTTAACATAAAGTCTTTTTGGTCACCACAATCTAAAAAAGATGTTGAGACTCTAGAAAGAGTGCAGAGAAGAGCAACAAAGAGGATTAGGGGACTGGAGGCTAAAGCATATGAAGAACGGTTGCAGGAACTGGGTAGGTCTAGTTGAATGAAAAGAAGGACCAAGGGAGACATGATAGCAGTCTTCCAATAACACAGGGGCTGCCACAAAGAAGAGGGAGTCAAACGTGAAGTGTTGGTACCACTTTATAAGACCTTGGTAAGGCCATACTTGGAATACGGCATCCAGTTTTGGTCGCCACAATGTAGAAAAGATGTGGAGACTCTGGAAAGAGTGCAGAGAAGAGCAACAAAGATGATTAGGGGACTGGAGGCTAAAACATATGAAGAACAGTTGCAGGAACTGGGAATGTCTAGTTTAATAGAAAGAAGGACTAGGAGAGACATGATAGCAATCTTCCAATGTCTCAGGGGTTGCCCCAAAGAAGAGGGAATCAAACTATTCTCCAAGGCACCTGAGGGTAGAACAAGAAGCAATGGGTGGAAACTAATCAAGGAGAGAAGCAACCTAGAACTGAGGAGAAATTTCCTGGCAGTCAAAACAATTAACCAGTGGAACAATTTGTCTACAGAAGTTGTGAATGCTCCAACACTGGAGTCTTTTAAGAAGATGTTGGATAAACTTTTAAGCAGGGGGTTGGACTACTCCAAGGTCCCTTCCAACACTGTTATTCTCTTCTCTTCTCTTCTCTTCTCTTCTCTTCTCTTCTCATCTCATCTATTCCATTCCTGCTCCTGTTTCTGTTCCTCCCCACCCTACCCCCACCCCATTTTTCTATTCCATGTTCTATGAATAGCAGCCATTTCAATTTCAGTGTAAAATGTGCCAAATTGTCACCTAAGCTGCTGCGTGAGTCCTAGTTTTATTTTCTTTGAAGAGAAGGGATGATAATAATAATAATTAAAAAAAATCTCGCTCTCATAGGAACAGGGCTCTACATTTCCAAGGGAAGAGACAGAGGGACATTCATTCTATGACACTGTGCTGATGTAAACTAGCTTCTTCCAGGAAGTCCTTTTGCTCTTTCCAAATAATTAAAAGACCCCCGCCCTCTTTTTTAAAAATTTTGATTGATTTCCATGCTAATCTCGCCTTTCTCCCTCTGTTTCCCTCAGCTCCTTTCTGTGGTCTCCTGTTTTGTAATTAGTTGCATCATTCAACAAATTGTTGGACACCTATCTACTGCTCCCTTTTCAACGTTTTTTGTGATCTTTGATAATATATATATAGAGATAATATATATAGAGAGATAATATATATATAGAGATAATATATATAGAGAGCCGAGGTGGCGCAGTGGTTAAATGCAGCACTGCAGGCTACTTCAGCTGACTGCAGTTCTGCAGTTCAGCTGTTCAAATCTCACCGGCTCAGGGTTGACTCAGCCTTCCATCCTTCCGAGGTGGGTAAAATGAGGACCCAGATTGTTGTTGGGGGCAATATGCTGACTCTGTAAACCCCTTAGAGAGGGCTGAAAGCCCTATGAAGCGGTATATAAGTCTAACTGCTATTGATATATATATATATATATATATATATATATATATATATATATATATATATATATATATATATATATATAATATAAATATTTTTATCAAATATATTTGATAAAATATATTTATTTATCAGCACAAATACCACACAAATACAACAAAGGCAACAGTAAAAATATTGGGTTTCTGTCGTGATAGACTCTTGTGACGAGCCGATTGACAGATAATGGAAGCAATTAGCTTCCTCCCATAATTGGGGCATACCAGGGGTTGTGACACTAAATATATACCTTCTTCCCTGGCTTCAGCTGATAAGGAGGAGAGCCTGTGGCTTAATGGCTAAGACGTCTGCCTAAGATGTAATATAGCCCAGGTTCGAATCCCAGGAAGGGTATGGCTAGCTGATGAGAGCTAAATAGCTTGAAATAGATCTATACTAGTCTCCCTTTATTTATTTATCAGCACAAATAACACACACACACACACACACACACACACACACACACACACAAACACACACACACACACACACACATATATATATATATATATATATATATATATATATATATATATATATATATATATATATATATATTAGATTTTTACAACCCCTGGTAAGCCCCAATTATGGGAGGAAGCTATATATATATATCCCACAGGGCTCTGTTGAGCAGAAGCTCAATGCTACAGGGGAAGGTCAGTTTTTCCTGTTCGTTACCAGAAAACAAAAACCGAAATGTCCCTTGGAGGGGTGAGGGAACGATATGACTCACAAGCAAGACGAAAAGGGGAGAACGTTCCTGGTGGATAAGAGGAGAACAAAAGATGACTTCCCTGACATTTAAGTAAGGAGTCTGAGAAAGCGGGGAGGGAAATAGAAGGCAAGGAGCATAGAAGGGAAAGGGAAATCTGAGAGAGAAAAGTTCTCAGGTGGAAAAGGCCTCAACTCTACGCAGCTGGAGTTGAGGCCTCTCCTGTGTAACTGTGGAGAAGGAGAAACCTTCATGCCACCTTTGCCATCCATGCTATTCACCAGTGGTGGGTTTCAAAAATTGTTCGAACCTACTCTGTGGGTGTGGCCTCCTTTGTGGGAGTGGCTTGCCACCCATGTGACCGGATGGGAGTGGCTTGTCGCCCATGTGGCCGGATATGAAGATGCCGACGACACTTGTCAGAACCACCTTAAATTACCACACACACAGCGCTGGCATGCAGAAGAATAGGATGTAAACTTGTTTTTTAAAAGGCATCCTTGGTTTGCGTTAAAACAACTTCAACACACGCAATGTTCTGATTGCACCACAAACGCAGTAGTCATCCTTACCTTTCACAGAGGCCCTGAGTTTTATAAATATGAGCATGATAATGTAGAATAATCATATCCAAGGACCAGTGGTGGGTTTCAAAAAAAGTTTGGAACCTCTTCTGTAGGTGTGGCCTGCTTTCCGGGTCCACTGGTGGAACCTCTTCTAACCAGTTCGGTAGATGTGACGAACCGGTTCTACCGAATAGGTGCGAACTGGTAAGAACCCACCTCTGCTACTCACCAATCTAATCATCCCTCACCTGTTGGTGAACCCTCAAACAATAAAACACTAGATGATTTGGGCCTTTCTACCAGTGGTGAAATTCATTTTTTTTAACTGCCGGTTCTGTGGGCATAGCTTGGTGGGCGTGGTGTGTCTTGGTGGGCGTAGCAGGGGAAGGATACTGCAAAATCTCCATTCCCACCACACTCTGGGGCCAGCCAGAGGTGGCATTTGCCGGTTCTCTGAACTACTCAAAATTTGCGCTACGGGTTCGCTGAAATAGTCAAAATTCCCCCTACTGGTTCTCCAGAATCTGCTGGATTTCAGCCCTGCTTTCTACCTTTTTAAACATATGGGCTGATACTAAGATTCACAGTGTCAACATATTACCCCCAACAATCTGGGTCCTCATTTTTACTGACCTTGGAAGGCTGAGTCAACCTTGTGCCGGTCAGGATCAAACTGCTGGCAGTGGGAAGAGAGTCTGCAATACTGTATTCTAACCACTGTGCCACCATGGAATAGGAATAGAATAGAATAGAATAGCACTTAGACTTATATACCCCTTCATGGTGCATTTAGAGCTCCCTCTAAGCAATTTACAGGGGGAGCACATTGCCCCCAACAATCTGGGTCCTCATTTTTACTGACCTCGGAAGGATGGAAGGCTGAGTCAATCTTGAGCCCCGTCTAGTCCATTAATTAAACAAAACAAATTACCCTTACAACTAAAAATAAGAAAATTGTCTCAATAATATAGGAATACTATATGTCAGTTGCAAAAATCTAGAACCACTAGATGGCAGCAGAGTCTGATCATTCTGTCGCTCTTTGCTGCCACCTGTTGGCCATTTGGATTTTTATTACTCTAAAATGGCGGTTCCTAGAACTACCATTAATTCTACTTGCAAGTGATTCCACAGTTTGTGAGAGAAAGGCTATTATCCTTCTCTCTCTCTCTCTTTTTTTTTTTTGAAATTGCTTCAGGCATAAATGGGGAAAAATACTGACATGTGCATTTTCATACAAACAATATGCGCACTTGTTTAGTCTCCATGCTTTTAATTGAACAATTCTTCAATTAAGTAGTGATTGCATTGCCTCAGGTTAGCAAATTTAGGATTGCAAAATGTAATTAACCAAAGAAAGTGCAGCGATACATTCATTCTTCCCACTCCCAACTGTGCGTGGAATTAGGAATTTACCCAACTGTTCATCCATTCAACTTCTTTGACACTTTCATCATAACAAAGGTTAGGATAATTTATTTGTTTTTCCTTCAGCCAAAGAAAAGTGGTTTTTTTGTATTCTAAAGACTCGACAAGTTGATGCTCTTTGCTCAGGCTTCCTTTATCTGCTTAGAAACACGGGGCAACTAGACCAAAGTGATAAAAATGTAATCACATCCAGTGTTGCCAACACAACATCTGCTGAAACTAGATCTTTTTTGAAAATAGCCCTGTAAAGTATTCCTTTGTGGTACCAATAAAAGAGAAAATTTGTAGCTTAGGGTTGAACTGTGAGATTCTTGGTTCTCTCTGAGCTTAATGCTTTTCTTGCAGATGTTTCATCACCAAACTAGGTAACATCATCAGTGCTAATAGGGTATGAGGTTTTGTTCTCATTTTATATACTAATGGCTGGCCCTGTCAATGTTGCTGGGAGCCTTCTTGGTGGCTTCTTGATTAGGCTGTTGTTTATTATTAGCTTCTTTGAGTTAGTAGTTCCTTGATTGGGATACTAGAATAGAATAGAGTTGGATGGGACTTTGGAGGTCTTCTAGTCCAAACCCCTTGCTTAGGCAGGAAACCCTACACCATTTCAGACAAATGGTTATCCAACATCTTCTTTAAAATGTCCACCGTTGGAGCATTCACAACTTCTGGAGGCAAGCTGTTCCACTGATTAATTGTTCTCACTGTCCAAAAATTCTTCCTTAGTTCTAGATTGCTTCTCTCCTTGGTTAGTTAGCTTCTTGAATGTTGGTCTACTGTTAATCTTGATATTAATCTCTGGTCATCTGGGTGTTGAATAACAGACTAACAGAGATGGAAGGGACCTTGGAGGTCTTCTAGTCCAACCCATTGCCCAGACAGGAAACCCTGTCCCATTTCAGACAAATGGTTGTCCAATCTCTACTTTAAAACCTCCAGTGTTGGAGCACTCACAATTTCTGAAGGCAAGCCATTCCGCTGTATAATTGTCCTCACTGTTAGGAAGTTTAGTTTGCTTCTGCATTGCTTCTAACCTTGATTAGTTTCCATCTATTTTTACTGAAAGATAGCTTGAATGTTTGAATGTTTATTTAATTTGTATGCCGCCCCACTCCTGAGGGACTCGGGGCGGCTAACAACCAAAGATGGGAAGGGGGTACAAATAGGACAAAAGACAAAGTAAAAAACAACAATCACAACCTTTCAAGTGGGGCTGGAAATCCATCAGCCCCAGGCCTGCCGGAACAACCAGGTCTTCGTGGCTTTACGGAAAGCCTGGAGGTTGGTGAGGGTCCGGATCTCCATGGGGAGATCGTTCCAGAGGGCCGGAGCAGCCACAGAGAAGGCCCTTCCCCGGGGTTTTGCCAGTCGGCACTGGCTTGAGCTCCTCTTCTTTGTGATAGCCCCTCAAATATTGGGAGACTGCTATCACATCACCCCTAGTCCACGGGTGGTTTTCACTTATCTTCTCTACCGGTTTGCAAATGTGTGTGTGCATGCACACAGTCACTTTACTTGCACGTGTCCCATCTATGCATGCACCTGGCCTTCCTTACATCTGCTTTGCTCCAAAAACGTCCCTAAATGGGACGAAATAGAGCCAGGCCCACCCGCAATTTCCGCTACCGGTTCGAGTGAACTGGTCCGAACCAACAGAATACCACCTGTGCCCTAGTCCTTTTTTTCATTAAACTAGACATACCCAATTCTTGCAGCTGTTCTTTGTATGCATCTGATGGCTTGTGAGATGTTTTCTTCCTTTTTTGGCTTTTTGGGCGTCTCTTGTGACTGGTAGGTAGAAGTTGTTTACCTCTATGTGTCTGTTGATGGCTGATTTGTTTGAGTGCCAGCTTCCAGGAATTATCTAGAGGTTTTTTTTGACTTGGCTTGGTTTAGGATGCTGACAGTTTCCTAGTTGATACTATAGTTAATTCTGTCCATGACTTGGGAAAAAACACCGCCATCCTGGGCCCAACGTTCGTGAAGCCAGGCTCTGCCTATCACAAGCCAGGACAAAGGGTGAGTGATGGAGGAATAACACCTCCTTAAAAATCCTTGGTCCAGCTGGCCCAGCTGGTAGCACCTCGCAAGCGCCCCTTTCCAGGGTTACAGGAGAAGACGGTCAATGGTCTTGAAGGTGGAAGAGGGCTCTACGCCCCAATGGCAGATAAAGCCATCTTCTAGGAGAAGGGAAACTCTGATTACACACCTCCACTGCCTAGTGGCTCTATCCATTGCTGGAAAAGGCTTCAGGAGACAACCTCAAGGCAAAATCCGGAGCCAGAGTCCCGGAAGTAGTTCATGACTGCGTACAACCAAGTTCTGGTAATTCCTGCGGCGCAGCTGGAACCAATCGTATCGGTTGTGCCGTTCCATTGGACTATTTCAGCAACACAGAGAGGGAGGATCTGCTGCTTGGGTAACAGTCTATCCTCCATATTAATCTAACCAGGCATCATGCTGGAGAGGACACTCCAGCTTTGACCTCTTTCCAGAGCACGATACCATCGTCTTTTGAGACTGAAGGATGCCGATGACAATGCAATGACTTGTGAAATTAAGTCATGTCTTCCAACTGCTAGTTGTGGTCCATGGATGCATTGTCTTTCTGTTATCTTTGGCACTGTTCAACTACAGTTCTACATAGGAAAAAAAGTCTTCATCAGTTCAGTGAATCATCCTTGAAATTTCATCCTGCGTATGTCCACCATGTTTATTTCCCCACCTCCCCCCAAAAATATGCTTTGGCGTCTTCAGTGGTAGAATCTGCAGAAGGAAGGAGCGTGGATAATATGGCTGTGGTTGTTTTTATACCACAGCAAGTGAGGGTAGAAAATGAGCCGAGGTGGCGCAGTGGTTAGGGTGCAGTACTGCAGGCCACTTCAGCTGACTGTTATCTGCAGTTCAGCGGTTCTAATCTCACCGGCTCAAGGTTGACTCAGCCTTCCATCCTTCCGAGGTGGGTGAAATGAGGACCCGGACTGTGGGGGCGATATGCTGACTCTGTAAACTGCTTAGAGAGGGCTGAAAGCCCTATGAAGCGGTATATAAGTCTAACTGCTATAGCTATTGCTAAAATGTAAGAGGAGACAATTAGCTGCAGCAGCAACTAAGGAGATAGGACTGGATGTTCAGTAGGCCATTGGTTGCCACAGCAACTTCTCTCTGTCCTACAATGCCTCTCCACTTTGAAGAGAGAAAATGCGGCACGCATAGAGTCACTTCTCCTAAATCAAGTCATGGATTTGCACGGGGGGGGGGGGGAAATGCAGATATGGTCCCATTTTGACTCCCATTTCCCCATCTTCCAAATTCATGCAAGCAATGAACTTCCTTCTCCAAGAATCCTTGGTTTTGCCTACAGAAAGTTCTACCCCAAACTGCATTCTGTAATTAAAAAAAAAAAAAACCTGCTTATCCAAAGTATGCAAGCATATCCGTTTGAGGAAACGTGCATGGAATTGCCTACAATAAGCGAACACCTGAGCAAATGGCAAAGAGTAGGAGTATTTATTAAGCGAAATGGCATACTTATAATTTAACCAGGCATATGTTCAAATGAAGGCCTTGGAGCCTTGCTGTGAGGCTCTCTTCAGAAAAGAGCTTGCAAATTAAATTTTGAGCATGAAGGGGATGACGGGGAGAGAGGGCAGGTGAGAACAGTGAAGACAAGGTCAATAACAGTTAAATGGTTGCTAATGCAGTTTAAGCAGAAGTTCAGATGATTCAGACTCTAGGTCAATGTTTCTCCATCCAGCAATGGAGCAAGAAATGTTCTTGCCTTGGACCTATATTATTTTACTTTGTTAAAGCTGCCTTGGTTGGCAATTTGCTTCTGGGTGCAATTCAAGGTGCTGGTTGTCACCTTGAAATCTCTTCATGGGCTTAGGACCAGATTATCAGAGGGACTGTCTCTTGCCGGTCACATCTACCAGAGGTGGTATTCAGCAGGTTCTGACCAGTACTGGAGAACCGGTAGCAGAAATTTTGAGTAGTTCAGAGAACCGGTAAATACTATACAATACAATACAATAGCAGAGTTGGAAGGGACCTTGGAGGTCTTCTAGTCCAACCCCCTGCCTAGGCAGGAAACCTTATACCGTTCCAGACAAATAGCTATCCAACCTCTTCTTAAAGACTTGCAATGTTGGGGCATTCACAACTTCTGGAGGCAACTTCTGTTCCACTGTTTAATTGTTCCAACGGTCAGGAGATTTCTCCTCAGTTCTAAGGAGCTTCTCTCCTTGATTAGTTTCCACCCATTGCTTCTTGTTCTACCCTCAGGTGCTTTGGAGAATAGTTTGACTCCCTCTTCTTTGTGGCAACCCCTGAGATATTGGGACACTGCTATCATGTCTCCCCTGGTCCTTCTTTTCATTAAACCAGATATACTACCTCTGACTGTCCCTGCCCCCATCTATTCTCTGCCTCCAGAGTCCCAGCTGATCGGGAAGGAATGGGGATTTTGTAGTAACTTCCCCCTGGGGTGGAGAGGCAATGGAGATTTTACAGTATCCTTCTCCTGCCACGCCCACCAAGCCACCACTTGCCTTCCACCAACCGGTAGTAAAAAAAATTGAATCCCACCACTGACATCTACCCACCCTGCTAGAGCGAGGGGGCAAGGAATATTGCAGGCCCCACCCTCTAAGGAGGTACATCTGTCGGGACCCAGAAGAAGGGTCTTTTCCATGGTGGCTCCCTCCCTCTGGAACATCATTCCTCTGGAAATTAGGCTGGCCCCCATTCTGACACTTGTTCGGAAGGCCCCAAAGAACTGGTTCTGCCAGCGGGCATGGGGAACCCAGAGAAGGTTGGAGCCCATTAAATGGCTGATACGAGCATGTGTTATCATTAAGGGGTAGGTATGGAAGGGTTATTATTTTATTATTATTTTATTATTTTTATTCCTTTTACATTGTGTTTTTATTTTCTGTAAGCTGCCTAGAGTTACCATTAGTGAGGAGGTGGCTATATAAATTGTACTAACTAACTAACTAACTAACTAACTAACTAACTAACCAACCAACCAACCAACCAACCAACCAACCAACCAACCAACCAGATGGTCTCTCAACTCACTCTCTTGTTCCTTGTATTTTTACAATTAGTTTCCTTGTATGATTTGATTGTTAACTTAGTACTATCATTTAGTCATTTAGTCCTATGACTCAGAGGTGGGTTCCTACTAGTTCGCACCTATTCGGTAGAACCAGTTCGTCAAATCTACCGAACCGGTTAGAAGAGGTTCCACCAGTGGACCCGGAAAGCAGGCCACACCTACAGAAGAGGTTCCAAAATTTTTTGAAACCCACCACTGACACACACACACACACACACACACACAGACTCACACAGAGAGAGAAAGAGAAAGAAAGAAAAAAAGAAAAAAGAAAAAAGAAAGAAAAAGTGAAAGAGAGATGAAAGAAAAAAAAGAAAAAGGGACAGAGACAAAAGGAAGGAGAGAGAGAGAGAGAGAAAGAAAGAAAGAAAGAAAGAAAGAAAGAAAGAAAGAAAGAAAGAAAAAAAGAAAGAAAGAAAGAAAGAAAGAAAGAAAACACATGGCCAGCAAGCCACTCCCACCAGGTCACATGGCCGGCAAGTCACTCCCACAAAGGAGGCCACACCCACAGAGTAGGTTCAAAAATTTTTTGAAACCCACCACTGCTATGACTATTACTAAGTGTTGTATGTTATGATTCTTGATGAATGTATTTTTGTGTACACTGAGCTTATGCAGTGAAGACAAATTCCTTGTGTGTCCAATCACACTTGGGCAATAAAGAATTCTATTTGATTCAGTTCTGTTCTGTTCTCTCGTTGACTCCAAGTGGCTTACAAAAATTAAACCATGATCCAAAACCCAATAATCCCCACAACAACAGACCAGCTACTTGCTGGGCTCCATATTACTCTGAGGTCCCCAAACCCATTAGCAGAACCAGGTCTTCATGAACTTGTGAAAGAGTGTCAAAGTGGGGACCAACCTTACCTTTGCAAGGATGATGTTCTACAGGGAAGGAGTCACCGCAGAGAAGGCCCTTCTTCTTGATCCTGTTAGATGGACCTCCTTAGAAGAGAGAGGACCCCAAGCATTCCATGTCTCCCTGGTCAGTTGGGAAAAGATGGTCCTTTGAGTAACCTGTTCCCAGGTCATTATAGGGCAGGGGTCTCCAAACTTGGAAACTTTAAGACTTGTGGACTTCAATTCCCAGAATTCCCCATGGGACATGGACATGGCTGGCTGAGGGATTCTGGAAGTTGAAGTCCACAAGTCTTAAAATTGCCAAGTTTGGAGACCCCTGATGTAGGGTTTTGAAAGGAACAACCAACACCTTGAATTGAACCTGGAAGTAAATCAGCAGCCAATGCAGTTCCCACAAGAGATAGGTGAAAATCTCAGCTTGCACAAAATTATCTGGATTGCCACATTTTGAACCAATCGAAGCTTCTGGATACTTTTCAAGGGTAGACCCATGTAGAGCGGATTGTAGTAGTCCATTCCTAATGCTTCATATTTGCAGGAATGGAGCAACCTTCAACTATGTTAGACCACGTTCTGCAACAGATATATGTGGAGTTGATAATACGTGGGGAAAACCTTTGCGTGTGACTATTTTAACGATATTCAGATAGCTCGGTGACGAGACTATGGTCATTCTTCACTGCAAACATGATTTAAAAGATTGCCTGTATGAGAAGAAGAATCTTGTCACACATAAAGGTAATTGGTATTTAAAAACAAAGAGCTTCTGGAAAAAATGTTTAGTAGATAAGCAACTGATTGTTCTCTTCTCTCGCCTCAGATAGAAAGCCCGTACAGAGAGTGGTGAGGACAACTGAGATGATTATAGGAAGGAGATCACGTACTGTGTGCCTCTGGTGTGCAGCCATGCTGGCCACATGACTATGGAAATTGTCTTCGGACAATGCCAGGGCCCTCAGCCAAGAAACGGAGAGGAGCACGGTACCTTAGAGTCGGAAATGACTGGACAAGGAAATCTTTACCTTTAAAAGGCTTTAATATTCCACTTATGAAGAGAGAAAGCAGCTTAAATGGTTTCCTATTAAGTAAGAATATCTGAAGTGAAACCTCACTCCTTCCTTGATTAAATATGATTTAGGGAGGGGAGGATCCCATTTCAAGTATCTAATTAGAAAAGAGGTAGGCGAAATGAACATACTCCAGAGTTAATCGAGAGATAGCAAGTGAATGCTGACTCAGACTTTGCAATTCACACACTCCTTTGATGCATATAAAATGGCTACTTGCAACTCTTGTTAATTTTTTTTTTAAAAAATTGCCAAGGCAGTGGAAAAATTATACCATCCTCAATATTTTATGTTTGTAATCTATGTTTTATGACAACAACTCAGTAGAGTGATGAAGTCCTGCGGGAAAAACAGTTTTGCCTACAGGTAGTCCTTGACTTTCAATGGTTCATTTAGTGACTGTTTGAAGTTAGGATGACACGGAAAAAGTGACTTACGACCATTTTTCACACTTACAACCAGGAGTAGGCTTCAAAAATTTCAGCAATGGGTTAATACAATGCAATGCAATGCAATGCAATACAATAGCAGAGTTGGAACAGACCTTGGAGATCTTCTAGTCCAGTGTTTTTCAACCACTGTGCCGTGGCACACTAGTGTGCCGTGACATAGTGTAAGGTGTGCCGTGGGAAAATTACTTTATATATAGTCAATATAGGCACAGTGTTAAAATTTTTTAACATTTTCTAATGGTGGTGTGCCTCGTGATTTTTTTCATGAAAAAAGTGTGCCTTTGCACAAAAAGGTTGAAAAACACTGTTCTAGTCCAACCCCCTGCCTAGGCAGGACACCCTATACTGTTTCAGACAAATGGCTATCCAACATCTTCCTAAAGACTTCCAGTGTTGGGGCATTCACAACTTCTAGAGGCGAATTCTGTTCCACTGATTAATTGTTCTGATTGTCAGGAAATTCCTCCTCAGTTCTAAGTTGCTTCTCTCCTTGATTAGTTCCCACCCATTGCTTCTTGTCCTGCCCTCGGGTGCTTTGGAGAATAGCTTGACTCCCTCTTCTTTGGGGCAGCCCCTGAGATATTGGAGGACTGCTATCATGTCTCCCCTGGTCCTTCTTTTCATTAAACTAGACATACCAAGTTCCTGCAACTGTTCTTCATATGTTTTACCCTCCAGTCCCCTAATCATCTTTGTTGCTCTTCTCTGCACTCTTTCCAGAGTTTCCACATCTTTTCTACATCGTGGAGACCAAAACTGAATGCCGTATTCCAAGTGTGGCCTTATCAAGGCATTATAAAGTGGTATTAACCCTTCACGTGATCTTGATTCTCTCCCTCTGTTTATACAGCCTAGAACTGTGTTGGTCCTCTGGGTGGGCACGGTCCTAGTCGACCTCCTGTACCAAGGCTGGGGGGGAGGAAATGTTTTTGCCTTCTCCCGGCTCCAGAGGCTTTCCTCAAGCCTCTGGGAGAACAAAAACTGCCTCCCGGGGGGCCCTCCGGAAGCGAGAAACGAGCCCATTTCTGGCCTTTTGGAACTTCCAGGAGACCTGTTTTTCCTCCTCCACGAGACTCCGCACTTGCCCTGCACTTACCTCGCATCAAAAATGGGCCACGTGGAGATTTCTGGGGGGGACGGGGATGGGAGGGGTGGGAGGGAATGGAGGAGGCCAGCCAGGGGTGGGATTTGGAGGTTCTCCAAACCAGCCATAACATTAGCCCACCCCTACTTACAACCATTGCTGCATCCCCAAGTTCACATGATCAAAATTCAGACACCGACTCATATTTACGACAATGGCATGTCCCGGGGTCATGTGATCCCCTTTTGCGACCTTCTGACAAGCAAAGTCCAGATTCGGTTAACAACGGTGTTACTTATTTAAAAACTGCAATGATTCACTTAACAAAGGTAGCAAGAAAAGTCGTAAGACGGGTCCAGACTCACCTAATGAATGTCTCACTCAGCAACATAAATTCTCGGCTCAATTGTGGTCATAAGTCGAGGGCCACCTGTATTAAGGAAAGGAAGTTTTCTTTATGAAGCAGAAAAGGACGGGTGCATAATGATTGGATGATCAGCATACCGCCAAGGATCGTGGGTTTAGGGCAGTGTTTCTCAACCTTGGCAATTTTAAGTCCTGTGAACTTCAACTCCCAGGGGATGTCTCCCCTAGTCCTTCTTTTCATTCAACTAGACACACCCAGTTCTTGCAACCGTTCTTCACATGTTTTAGCCTCCAGTCCCCTAATCCTCTTTCTTGCTCTTCTCTGCACTCTTTCTAGAGTCTCCACATCTTTTCTACATCGTAGCGACCAAAACTGAATGCAGGATTCCAAGTGTGGCCTTACCAAGGCATTATAAAGTGGTATTAACACTTCACGTGATCTTGATTCTATCCCTCTGTTTATGCAGCCTAGAACTGTGTTGGCTGGAATGCAAGGGTGTGCGCAGTATTGTGCACGTGTGTGCCGGCCAAGCACCCATAATGTAAAGTGCACCCCCACATGCACATGAATGTACAACCCCCCCCCCCCACGTTCCCCCCCATACACGCTGCACTGCTCGCCTCCAAGCTGAGCTTGGTATTTCCTCTGGAGGGGCAGGAAAACCTCTGGAGCCTGGGAAGGAGAAAAACGGGCCCAACAGGCCAACAAGAGGTTCAGAAAGGGACTTCCAGTCAGCCCCTTAGGCCTGTTATTCACCCTCCCCAGGCTCTGGAGAGTTTCCTGAAGCCTGGGGAGGGTGAAAACAGCCTCCTCTGGAATGCCAAAAATCAGCTGGTTGGCACACACATGTGCGCTGCAGCTGACGTCTCGCGTGTCAGCAGATATGGCTCCGTGTGCCACTTGTGGCAGGCGTGCCATAGGATTGCCATCACGGACCTAGGGGAAAAAAAAGTGGTGTTACAGGATTCTAGGAAAGCGATGGTCCTTCCCAGTGGTGGGATTCAGCCGGTTCGCACCACTTCGGTAGAACCAAGTTGTTAACTTTCTGAGTTGTTGGAAGAAATCATTAGGGAAACATATAGAAAGCAAGTCTTCTTTTGTGTCTACTTTCTCAATAACTATTGAAATACGTGTTTGGTTGCCGGAATGAAAAGGACACCATTTCTAAACATAAAAGAGAAGCTAAGAGCCCTTCACACATAATATATTATGGATAAAGATAGTGCAGCCTATTCTCTTCACCTCCTCCTTCCAACTCAATGGGTGAAGCTGTGGCTGGTTTACTGCTTCCCAGATGCTCTAAACCCAGGATTTGTGCTTTATTTGGTCCAATTTGGGAGCTACCATAAACAGAACCTTCCCTGTTCGTTTTTATTTATTTAATAAACACGTGTATATGGCTGTCCAGCTCACACAGAAGGTAAACACAACATAAAAAGCCATATCCCACTACTTTCATGGCAGCAACCACTGCGCCGAGGTGGCGCAGTGGTTAAATGCAGCACTGCAGGCTACTGCTAGATCAGCAGTTCAGCGGTTCAAATCTCACCGGCTCAGGGTTGACTCAGCCTTCCATCCTTCCGAGGTGGGTAAAATGAGGACCCAGATTGTTGGGGGCAATATGCTGACTCTCTGTAAACCGCTTAGAGAGGGCTGAAAGCCCTATGAAGCGGTATATAAGTCTACTGCTATTGCTATTGCTATTAAAATCATACCCTACTATCTATCATACCATCCATCCATCCATCCATCCATCCATCCACCCATCCATCTCTCTCTCTCCCTCCCTATCTACCTATCTATCGTAGCTGGAGCAGTGTGTGTGTGTGTGTGTGTGTGTGAACATCATGAAGTGAATCAAACAACATACAGAGCCCACAGAAAAAAAAGGCGGGAAAAAAGGGATACTCCCCCTCCGCACCCACACCAACCAATCACAGTGCAGATTCCCTCACGCAGGAGCCAACTATAACTGTGTGTTCTGGCTCATTGCACAACCCCACGGCTCCAGCTCCTACATTTAAATATCTTAATAAAACTTGAGGCAGAAAAGGGCACATCAGTAACATCATGAGGTGAATCAAACAACATACAGAGCCCACAGAAGAAAAAGGCGGGGGAAAAGGGATCCTCCCCCTCCACACCCACAGTAACCAATCACAGGGCAAATTGCCTCATGCAGGAGCCAGCCCTCTCCAATCAATCAACTGTAACCCGTGTGCTCTGGCTCATCGTACAACCCTACTTTTCCAGCTACTAAATTTAAATGTCTTAACAAAAATCAAGGCAGGGGAACATATAAATCTATCACGCTGGCTGCGGGATTCTGGGAACTGAAATCTACTTTTTCTTAAACCTTGCCCAAGATAATTTTCAGTTCTTTATGTGTCTCTGAGTTTGCATTATTAAAAGATTTATCAAGAAAGTAAAAGCAAATAAAGAAGCATCTATCCATCCATCCACCCACCCACCGATCCATCCATCCATCCATCCCTCCATCCAATCCTCCATCTCTCCACCCCCTTATGATTAGTCCCCTAATCATTCTAATTGTTCTTCCCTGCATTCTTTCCTGAGTCTCCACATCATTTTTGACATCATGGCAATCAAAACTGGATGCCGTATTCCAAGTGTTGCCTTACCAAGGCATTATGAAGTGGTATTAATACTTCTCGTGATATTGATTCTGTCTTGCAATGAAAATTTTCTTCTGTGTTGCTACAATTCCCCCCCCCCCCTTTGTCTTGCAATGAAACTTTTCAATGAAATTTGTCTTGCGGTGAATTTTATTGTTAGGAAACCCAGACAGTTGTCCACCTTATATTGTTGGATTATTGGACTGAAATAACAAACGAAGTCACATTTTTAATCTGACCCTGCAGCATAAGCTATCACCAGTGGTGGGATTCAGCCAGTTCGCACCTGTCTGGGAGAACTGGTGGTTAACTTTCTAAGCAGTTCGGAGAACCGGTTGTTGGAAGAAATCTTCTTTTGTCCCCTGCCCCCACTTTAAAGGGCTAATCCTGGAAGGAAGGAAGGAAGGAAGGAAGGAAGGAAGGAAGGAAGGAAGGAAGGAAGGAAGGAAGGAAGGAAGGAAACATTCTGGTGTTGTTTCTAGCCTCATCTTAATTGCCCTGCTTACAGAAACTGCCTCTCTGGTTAACCCTTGTTACATTGTAACAATTAAGGCGAAGCGCCCATCCGTCTGAGTGATGTTGAGTTGGCCACGCCCAGCCAGTCACATGACCACCGAGCCACGCCTACCCAGCTGGTCATTAGGGCAGAGAACCGGTTGTTAAATTATTTGAATCCCGCCACTGGCTATCTATCACCCTGTTTTTCAGCCTCAGTAACTTTAAGATGTAAGTCCCAGAATTCTACAAATGCTGGCTGGGGAATTCTGGGAGTTGAAGTCAACCCATCTTAAAATTATTGATGTACAGGAAACACTGGACCTATTAAAACAAGTGTCTCCAGTCCAGTTGGTTACTGACGTAGGATGTTGTTCTTTCTCTGTTATTATTTCTACCTTTTAAATAGTTCTATAATTGGATTTTCTGAACAGGCTAAACTTTGATCAATACAGATTCCTGTAACAACGTGGGCCTATTTTGGGTAAAATATGCTTTTAAAGCATGCAGAATTACTCTGAATTGACACACAAGGGTACAGCTAGGGATAAAAATGCAGTAGGCGAGGAGATAAAACATCTAATTCTACCAATCAATGCTTATTTGCTGGGTTTTGACCAAACATGGCCTGTTTTTTTTTCTACTTTCCAAATGTCTGCCTGCATATTTATTTCTTCCCCCAATTTATATTTTTATTTTATTTTTAGTTAGTTCGTTTGTCAAACATGTACAAGATGACAGGTATGGTATAAACATGGACATGAACAAAGGAAATGGGTACAAATAAATGGGGATAGTAGGGCAGGGACGGAAGGCACGCTGGTGCACTTATGCACGCCCCCTTTATGGACCTCTTAGGAATGGGGTGAGGTCCATGGTAGACAGTTTAAGGTTGATTAGTTTCCATCCGTTGCTTCTCATCCTGCTTTGGAGAATAGATTGACCCGCTCTTTTGTGCGGCAATATTAGAACAATGCTATCATGTCCTACTTTTCATTAAACTGACATACCCCAATTTCAACAACCTTTCTTTGTTTGCTTCAGCCTCCGGTCCCTAAATTGTCTTTATTGATTATTCTCACTGTCAGGATTTTTTTGCTTTGAATAGAATAGAATAGAATAGAAAAACAGAGTTAGAAGGGACCTTGGAGGTCTTCTAGTCCAACCCCCGCTTAGGCAGGAAACCCTACACCACTTCAGACAAATGGATATCCAGTATCTTCTTTAAAACCTCCAGTGTTGGGGCATTCACAACTTCTGGAGGCAAGTTGTTCCACTGGTTGATTGTTGTAACTGTCAGGAAACTCCTCCTTGGTTCTAAGTTGCTTCTCTCCTTGATTAGTTTCCACCCATTGCTTCTTGTCCTACCCTCAGGTGCTTTGGAGAATAGTTTGACTCCCTCTTCTTTGTGGCAACCCCTGAGATATTGGAAGACTGCTATCGTATCACCCCCTAGTCCTTCTTTTCATCGAACTAGTCCTACCCAGTTCCTGCAACCGTTCTTCATATGTTTTAGCCTAAAGTGCCCTAATCCTCTTTGTTGCTCTTCTCTGCACTCTTTCCAGAGTCTCCACATTTTTTCTACATCATGGCGACCAAAACTGGATGCCGTATTCCAAGTGTGGCCTTACCAAGGCATTATAAAGTGGTATTAACACTTCAGAACAAATGTGGAAGAACGACAACAGAGGAATAAAAGAGAAGGACTGCCTCATTGTTGCTTGAAAAGCCAAGGAAAAAACGCTAACTTTGAGGCACAGTGGGAGAACGAGTGAAGCACTTGCAAAGAGGTGAGCCGGCCTCTTCTTTTTGTAAAGCATCGACCGTGGGATGCATTGTTGCAGAAACACACCTACACTAACCCACCAGACAATATAATTTAGAGGTTAAGATCTTTTAAAAAAAAAACCGTATTTTTCCCCTTCCCTCGGTCCTGCTGCTCCTAGAGCCAAGAAAATCTGGATTGTAAATCAAAACTACTTCTGATCCGAACGTTTGGGAGGCCATTCTAAACTCTGCCCTAATTCTGCTGAGTATGCTAATGGCCCGAGATTACTGAAGTTAGCACAATATATGGATCCTTTGTGTTTTAGATCTTTTGTGTTACACTCTCCGTGGACTCTTGAGCAGAATATGTATGCATGAGATCAACTGATTATGCAGTTTTTGAGGCAATAAAAGCCACAAATCAGTGGGATTGTAAAAAGGGCAGAGAGTAATACCTTAAATTATGCTGGAAGATGTTCTCCCTCTCCCCCCACTCTCTCTGTCTGTCTCTCTCTCAGTCTCTTTCACTCTCTCTGTCTCTCCCTCCCTCCCTCCCTCTCTCTCTGTCTCTCCCTCCCTCTCTCTCTTGATCATTCTCTCCCTCTCTCCCTCTCCATGTCTCTGTCACTTCCTCTCCTTCCCTCTCTCTCCCTCTCCCTCTCTCTGTGTCTGTCTCTCCCCTCCTCTCTCTCCCTCTCTATCTCTTTCCCTTCCCCCCTCTCTCTCTGTCTCTCTCTCCGTATGTGTCTCTCTCTCAGTCTCTTTCAGTCTCTCTCCCTCTGTCTCTGTCTCTCCCTCCCCTCTCTCTCTTGATCATTCTCTCCCTCTCTCCCTCTCCATGTCTCTGTCACTCCCTCTCCTTCCCTCTCCCTCCCTCTCCCTCTCTCTGTGTCTGTCTCTCCCCTCCTCTCTCTCCCTCTCTATCTCGTTCCCTTCCTCCCTCTCTCTCTGTCTCTCTCTCTCCCTCTCTCTCTGTATGTGTCTCTCTCTGTCTCTTTCAGTCTCTCTCCCTCTGTCTCTGTCTCTCCCTCCCCCCTCTCTCCTTTCCTCTCCTTCCCTCTACCTGTCTCTGTCTTCCTCTCTCCCTCTCTCCCTCTCTGTCCCTGAATCTCTCCCTCCCTCTTTGTCTCTCCCTCTCCTTCCTTCCCTCCTTCCCTCACCCTCTCTCTGTCTCTCTCCCTCCCACTCTGTCTCTCCCTCTCCTTCACTCTCTCTCCCTCTCCCTCTCTCTGTCTCTGTCTCTCCCCTCCTCTCTCTCCCTCTCTCCCTTCCTCCCTCTTTCTCTCCCTCTCTCTCCCTCTCTCTCTATCCCGCAAGGGATTGTGTGGCCGTTAAATCAAGATGATGATTTGCTCTAAGCAAAACGTCGTGCTATTCACAATTCACTTGATCCGTATCTTTAACAACTGTCTCGCTTAGCAACAGACATTTTAGGCTCAGTTGTAGCCTGAACTGGTGGACTACTGGTACTTAACCTTCCAACTTACAACAGATCAATGAAAGGAGATAACGTGTGCTTAATGTGAAAAGAGTCGCAAACACAAATGATAAAACAATGAATGCAGCTTTAAAAAAGGGGGGGAATCAGAAAAAGAGAAGGTAGAACTCAGGTTAAGTCTGTTGGTGTGTTTGGAGCCCACCTGAATTATTTGACTGACTATCATTCAAGGCAGTTAGTCCTGGACAGCTGCAGGAAGGCAGCAATTCTTAATAAATTGTGAAAAAAACATACGATTGAAGATGTTATGCTAGCGATGGCGAACCGTTTTGTTGTTGGGTGCCAAAAATGCGAGGGCGCGCACGCTATCACGCATGTGTGTGCTGGCACCCATAATGCAATGCACACCCTCACATGTGCATGCACGCACAACCCTCCCCACACTCCCCCATGCATGCTGCACTGCTCGCCTCCAAGCTGAGTTGGCCCGTTGGGCCTGTTTTTCCAGAGGCTTTCCTGAAGCCTGGGGAGGGCGAAAACGGCCTCCTCCGGCCCTCTGGAAGGCCGAAAATCAGTTGCCCGGCACGCACATGGATGCTAGAGCTGACGGCTCACATGTCGGCAGATATGGCTCGTCATGCCACCTGTGGCACGCGTGCCATAGGTTCGCAATCACCGTGTTATGCAATACCATATGCAAATACACCCGGCTCTTAGCTTCACAAGGTTTGGGAATCCCTGCGGTTGATTAAGAACAATTCTTGATGGAGCTATAAATATGGAACATTGCTTTGATTAATTTGCCAGCCTGCTACAGCGAAGGTGTTCTCAAAAGCAAATCAATAACCTTGCTTGACATTGAATAAGAGGGAAGAAGTCTCAGCGATAGATTCCAGGAACTTCAGCTAAAGAGGCAGCTGTAACCGTTGCCAGAACTGGCTTCTCTACAGCCTTCTGCTTAAGATCATTTTTAAATGACAGAAGAGAAATAATTCTTGGGGAAAAAAAATATAGATTAAATCAATGGGAATTAATTTAATGTATTGCCAGGGGAATGATGATCAGATTCGACTCAGTGTTGTTTTCATCATAACACCCACCAATTTCTCTTGGCCACAAATCCTAGGCGCCTTTCATGTATTCGTTAGATTTATAGCCTATTTTTAATAGTTCATCACAGCATGAATAGAGTTCCATTCACTGTTTCTGCACCACCAGCTACAACCTTGTGAAATCCTTGGAGCTCTTGGAACTCAATTTTTTTCTTGTGGACATTTCATTACCCAACTAGATAACATCATCAGTGCAAGCAGAGAGTGGGGTTTGCACTCTTTTTATATAGTTTACATAGTTTAGTTTACATAGTATACATACATACATACATACACACATATTATAAATATTATATGTGTGTGTGTGTGTATGTGATGTGCGTGTGTTTGTGTGTGTGTGTGTATGTATATATATATATATATATATATATATATATATATATGTATATGTATATGTATATGTATATGTATATGTATATGTATATGTATATGTATATGTATATATATATATATATATATATATATATATATATATATATGTATATATATATATATATATGTGTGTGTGTGTGTGTGTGTGTGTGTGTGTGTGTGTGTGTATATATATGTTGTATTTGTGCTGATAAATTTATTTATTTATCAGCACAAATACAACACAAATGTAACAAAGGCAACAGTAAAAATATTGGCTTTCTGTCTGGATGGTCTCTTGTGATGAGCCAATAGACAGAGAAAGGAAGCAGTATGCCTCCTCCCATATTTGGGCATACCAAGGATTGTGAGACTAAATACATACATACATACATACATACATACATACATACATACATATATACATACATACATACTGTAAAAGTTCATATATATAAACTCTATCATCCATCCATCCATCTATCATCTATCTATCTATCTATCTATCTATCTATCTATCTATCTATCTATCTATCTATCTATCATCTATCTATCTATCTATCTATCTATCTATCTATCTATCTATCTATCTATCTATCCGTTTATATGGGGACACGGTGGCTCAGTGGCTAAGACGCTGAGCTTGTCGATCAGAAAGGCCAGCAATTCAGCGGTTTGAATCCCTAGCACTGTGTAACAGAGTGAGCTCCCGTTATTTGTCCCATCTTCTGCCAACCTAGCAGTTTGAAAGCACGTAAAAGTGCAAGCAGAAAAATAGGAACCACCTTTGGTGGGAAGGTAACAAC
This sequence comes from Thamnophis elegans, assembly GCF_009769535.1. Lineage (NCBI taxonomy): Eukaryota > Metazoa > Chordata > Lepidosauria > Squamata > Natricidae > Thamnophis > Thamnophis elegans. The sequence continues at coordinate 5,554,754 of NC_045549.1, forward strand.
GTTCCGTGTGCCTTCGGCATTGAGTCATGCCGGCCACCTGACCACGGAGACATCTCTGGACAACGCTGGCTCTTCGGCTTTGAAATGGAGATGAGCACTGCCCCCTAAAGTCGAGAATGACTAGCAGGTGCGAGGGGAACCGTTACCTTTACAGAGTTTATATGCTCAAGCCACTGTTGATATACTAACAGCTTGCCCTTTCAGTGTGGGTGGGAATCTTCTTGATGGTTCCTTAATTTTGCTGTTCTTTACTTTTAGATAGTTTGTGTGAGTTGGTATTTCCTTGGCTGGGGCATTGTTTAATGGCTTGGTTGTTAATCTAGTGCAGGGGTGTCAAACTCAATTTCATTGACGGCCCCATCAGGTCTGTGGTTGACCTTTGGGGGGGGCAGGGTAGGTGTGGCTAGCTTGATGTCACTCACTGTATGTAACTGACTGGGTGGGTGTGGCTGACTGGGTGGGCATGGCCAGCTTGACACCACTCCCTAAATGCTGGCATGTTTCCTCTTTGCATTGGGTAGATCAGGCCAAAGCGATGGGGGCCAGCCCCTTACATTATGCAGGATGGCCCCACAGACTAGATCCAGCCCGCAGGCCTTGAGTTTGACACCTCTGGTCTAGTGCTATTATGGCTGTTAATCTCTTTGGATCTGGTTGTTGTTGATGTTTTGGTCTTTCTATTTCCTTTTCAGCTTTTTGATTGTCTCTTTTGAATGGCATGTAGATGTTGCTTATCTCTAGTTGTCTGTTGATGGCTGATTTGATCCCTATCCCAACCCTGAGCTACAAATATTCTATTAGTACAACCTTGTGAACCAAGTTGCACTGAGAGCTGGCGAAAGGCGCCCTGTGGGCTGGCAGAGAGTAGATTCTCTGCTCTTGACTTTTCATGGTTCAATGTCAACTATTCAAATAATAAACTAAACTCCAACCCCTTTGTCTTTTTTCTTTAAAATAGCACAATGGAGGAACTTAAATTGAGAAGCTGCATTGGGATGACCCGTTTAACCATAAATTACCTAATTCACCGCACTGTCTGGCTTCATACATCACAGGGAATTATAATTGAATTGCATACTTTATTTGTAAGACTTTATTTATAAGCTAAGCACACAGACTAATGTGACACAACCCGCTAGTATAAAATGGAATTGGCACATTTTGATTCCAGTCTGATGTGCTACTAGATGACAAGGAATCACAAGCTCCAAAGGCCTTGAGTTTCACAATCCAACATCCCATTAAATTATTGCCCAAGGATAAACATGCACCTCACATCCGTTCTGAATGTACATTAGAAGAAGGCTTGCAAGCAGTGTGGGATATCGACATTGCATGGCTGATAGCAGAAGAATATAAAAACTATTTTATATCCTCTATCATTTCAGACAAATGGTTGTCTAGTCCCTTTTTGAAAGTCTCTAGTGATGGAATATCCACAACTTCTGAAGGCAAGCCATTCTGTGGTCCCAAAGGTTTTTCTTCAGGACTTTCTTGTTTTTTTTTCTTTTGAAGACATTTTGCTTTCTTATCCAAGAAGCTTCTTCAGCTCTGACTCTAGGGGTTTTTTTTCTAAAGGGTTAGGGGTGCAAGGGTCTTGTAACTTGACAGCTTTAAGACTTGCGCGCTTCAAATGCCAGAGTTCCTGAGTCAACATGACTGGAGGAGGAATTCTGGGAGTTGAAGTCCACAAGTCTTAAAGCTGTCAACTTTGAACACCCCTGGGTTTTTTTTCTAAAGGGTTAGGGGTGCAAGGGTCTTGTAACTTGACAGCTTTAAGACTTGCGCGCTTCAAATGCCAGCGTTTCTGAGCCAACATTTTGGTTGCTAAGCAAGAGTGTTGTTGAGTGAGTTTCACCACATTTTACAAGTTGGCCATGCCCACCCAGTCACATGGCTGGCAAGCCACTCCCACCCAGTCGGCAAGCCACTCCCACAAAGTAGGCCACACCTACGGAAGAGGTTTTAAAAATTTTTGAAACCCACCACTGCCACCAAGCCACACCCACAGTAAAAAAAATGAATCCCACCCCTAATTCCCAGCCATTGTTTCTTGTCTTGCCTTTTGGTGCTATACAAAAGTTTCAATCTTTCTACCGGGCCTCATTTAATATGACAGACTCGTACACAATTCCCCACCCCACCCCATCCTCCCTGTGTCTTCAACTTTGTCATTTATTCAAAAGGTTTAATATCATCTAGGGTAATTTTGCCCAGAGAGAAACCCATAGAAAGCCATTCATTTTTCCCCCTGGTATATACCTAAGCAATAGATAGCTAATAACTCCAAAAATCAGCATTTTCCCCCTTCAGGTTAATGAATACCTGTCTTCTTAATAGAATTGACGGAAAAGAGAGTGGCTGGACCTTGTTTTGCCGCAAGCAATTTAATAAAAGAGCCGGCTCAACTTTGCTCTTATATGTTCTGTGGATATTGTATTGCCGCAGAGAGAAAGAGAAGAGAATCTAAATACAAAATATTTTGTAATAGGTTCTTGTAGCGAGTCTCTACTGCAGCCCAGCTGAATGGAAATATATAGGCGGTTGATTCATAGAGTTACAGGTAGTTTTCAACATAGGACCGCAATTGAGTCCATGTTCTGATCTAGGCTTCCCCAAAAAGTTGGAAGCAGATTCCTGGTCCTGACAAAACCCCTTTTATAAACGAATGTGAATTCCTCTCATTCAAATTCAGCAAAGGCCTGGTAAACAGTCTTTCAAAGGAATATTTATGACCACAGACCTTATCTAGCTTGGAAAGCTGCCATGTAAATATTGTCCAAACACAGGGCTGTGCAAGGAAAGACTTGGCACAGAGTCTCTGAGATTCACAGACAGATCTTCACACCCCTGAAATGAATCTAACGACTGAATGAATGAATTGTTTCCTGCAAAAGCCCACTCCCCTTTCGCTCCTCTTTTATTTCCTGTGGGAGGGCCAAAACTTCCCACCTGTGACTTTACTTCCAAGTTGATCCTGATTTTTAGCTGTTCTTTTCTTCTGGCAGCTCTGCGCATGCGCACACTGGGAACAGGCTCCAGCTGTTCCTCTGCCTCACTGCTGTCTAGCTCCGAAGGCAGCTGAGAACTGCCAGAAGGCCTTGGCCCCCTCTCTGCTTCTGATGCAGATCCCTTGTCTGAGCCTTCCCCAGCCTTCAGGACTGGCCCAGGTTCCTCCCCAACCTCCTCACTGTCTGAATCTGCTGCCAGCATCGCTGGCCGCTGGTGGGTCACAACAGCCCAATATTTCTGTTGTTAAGTGAATTCTGCCCCATTTTGCAACCTTTCTTGCCACAGTCGTTAAGTGAATCACTGCAGTGGTTCAGTTAGTAACACAGTCGTTAAGCGAAACTAGATTTTCCATTGCCGTTGCTTGCCAGAAGTTTGCAAGAAGTGATCATATGACCCCAGGACACTGTCAGTGTCATAAATATGAACCGGTTGCCAAACATCCAAATTTTGAACATGTAACCATGGGGATGCTGCAATGGTGTGTGAAAAACCCTCCTAAGTCACTTTTTTCACGCCAATTTTGAACAGTTATTAAATAGTAATAGCACTTGGACTTATATACCATTTTACAGTGCTTTACAGCCCTCTCTAAGTGGTTTTACAGAGTCAGCCTCTTGCTCCCAACAATCTGGGTCCTCATTTGACCCACCTCGGAAGGCTGGAAGGCTGAGTCAACCTTGAGCCTGGTGAGATTCGATCTGCCAAATTGCAGGCAGCCGGCAGTCAGCAGAAGTAGCCTGCAGTACTGCACTCTAACCACTGCGCCACCGTGGCTCATGAATGGTTGTAAAGGAATGGTTGTAAGCCAAGGACATTCATGGACTGTATTTATCATGATATTTATCATTTACCATGGACTATATCAATACACTTCCTCTGTGTCCTTCTGTATAACGCAGCACCATCTCCATTCTGGAAGCCCTTCTGCGACAGACAAAGATATTATCCTCTTCTTAAATGGATATTATCCTCCTCTTGCAAAGCTACCACCCCTTAAAAAATGGTTAGGGTCCATATTTGATTGGAAAGGTTTGGCATCCTGTGGGAACCACAGTTATAAATCCTTTTTATTCTTCCTTCTAATATATTTGTCTGGTGATTTGATCTCCACTCATTCTTTTCCTATGTCTGAAAGAATAATTTAAAAAAACCTCAAGAAATAAGAAAACAGAACATGGAATTCAGAATCTGGATCAAAAGAGCTTTGGAGGAAAGGTTTCCAAAAGAAGGAAAGTGGAAGAAAACTTTTGAAAGAGGCAGATTGTAACATCATGTCGTGTTTAAATATAGAATAACATGGTTGAATGGGACTTTGGCGGATTCTAGTCCAACCGTCTGTCTGGCTTTTATGTCTAAGGTGGGACTAGAACTCACAGTCCCCTGGTGACAGAGTCAAAGTCACCCAGTTAGATTTCATGCCTAAGGTGGAACTAGAACTCACTGTCCCCTGGTGACAGGGTCAAAGTCACCCAGTTAGCTTTCATGCCTTAGGTGGGACTAGAACTCACTGTCCCCTGGTGACAGGGTCAAAGTCACCCAGTTAGCTTTCATGCCTAAGGTGGGACTATCACTCACTGTCCCCTGGTGACAGGCTCAAAGTCACCCAGTTAGCTTTCATACCTAAGGTGGGACTAGAACTCACTGTCCCCTGGTGACAGGCTCAAAGTCACCCAGTTAGCTTTCATGCCTAAGGTGGGACTAGAACTCACCGTCTCCTGGTGATTGGCCCAAAGTCACCCAGCAGGCTTTCATGCCTAAGGCAGGACTAGAACTCATTGTCTCCTGGTGATTGGCCCAAAGTCACCCAATTAGATTTCATGCCTAAGGTGGGACTAGAACTCACAGTCCCCTGGTGATAGGCTCAAAGTCACCCAGTTAGATTTCATGCCTAAAGTGGGACTAGAACTCACTGTCCTCTGGTGATTGGCTCAGTCACCCAGTTAGCCTTCATGCCTAAGGTGGGGCTAGAACTCACTGTCCCCTGGTGATTGGCTCAAACTCACCCAATTAGCTTTCATGCCTAAGGTGGGACTAGAACTCACTGTCCCCTGGTGATTGGCTCAAAGTCACCCAGTTAGATTTCATGCCTAAGGTGGGACTAGAACTCATAGTCTCCTGATGAGAGGCCCAAAGTTACCCAGCAGGCTTTCTTGCCTAAGCAATTCTGGTTTTCCTGGTAATTGACTAGTAAGGTAATTGACTAGTCGGCTTTCATGGCTAAGGTGGGACTAGAACTCAACATCTCCTGGTGATTGACCCAAAGTCACCCAGCTGTCTTTCATGGCTAAGGCGGGACTAGAACTCACAACCTTCTGCTTTCTAACTTGGTGCCTTAACCAGTAGGCCAAACTTTCTCCCTTGAGGTGTTTAAGAATTGAAAGATAACTTTACCTCAGCCGAACGCCACAGAAAATGTCCTGCTGTTTCCCTCATTTATAGAATTATTGCAATTCAGAGATTATAGCCACAGAACAAAGAGGCGAGAGCTATTTAAAGTATTAATATTTGTCAGCAAACATACCTATCTTAATCACACCGTGACCATAAATATCTCATTGCATGCTACTGCAAATTTCATATCAAGGGATTTAAACCTCATGAAGCAAGATTATAACATTTTTCTTTCTTTACAAAAAGGCAATGCATAACTAATTCTTCTGGCATCCTCGTACAATCCTGATTATAATACTCTGGAAACTAAATAATAAATTCATTGGAGTAGATTTTTGTGTGTGTTATTTCTGCAGAGAGACACAGAGAGAGAGAGAATGAGAGAGACAGAACGACTATATTGCTATTCATGATTTATTACAAGTATTGCTAACTTACTGACCTACAATTTTGCAACCAATGACAAAGGAATGCATAGAACAGAGTCTTTAAATTGTGAACTTGAGGGATTCATGAAAATGATATTTGAAAAAAAATCAGATATGTTTCATCCCAGACCTTAGAGAAGTATATATGCTGATGCTAAAGATAGGCAAAGATTCCCCTTGCACATATATTCTAGTCGTTCCTGACTCTAGGGGGTGATGCTCATCTCCATTTCAAAGCCGAAGAGCCAGCGCTGTCCGAAGACGTCTCTGTGGTCATGTGGCTGGCATGACTCAATGCCGAAGGCGCACGGAACGCTGTTCCCTTCCCACCAAAGGTGGTTCCTATTTTTCTACTTGCATTTTTTACCTGCTTTCGAACTGCTAGGTTGGCAGAAGCTGGGACAAGTAACGGGAGCTCACTCCATTACGCGGTGCTAGGGATTCGAACCGCCAAATTGCTGACCTTTCTGATCGACAAGCTCAGCGTCTTAGCCACTGAGCCACCTTATGCTAAAGATAGGAAGCTATTAAATACCAGTTGTTGAAAAAGATGGCATGTGTTTTCTGCATTCCTTTCTGGGTGTCTGCTGAGTCTAAAAAAAAACCAGTCTGGTGATCTGCATTTTCTTTCTATTCTTTTGATGCAAGCAGGAACAAGGTCATGCCATCTGGACGGTGTCACTCAACTTTTCCTTGAGCAAATGTTCCTATCTTTTTTTCTTGCTTCATTGTTTTATTAAATTTTACAAAGCATACATACAAAAAAAACAACCCCTCAACAAACTTAAACTAACAATCAAGAGAATGGATACAGCGGACAAAAAGAAGAGGGGTAGAAATGCACAAAGTGGTATGAAGAAAAAGAAAGGAAAATAGAAATATATACAAAGAACGTCTTCCGACTTCTTATGCCAAGATTAAGAATAGAATAGAATAAAATAGAATAGAATAGAACAGAACAGAACAATATTTTGAATGGAATGGAATAGAATAGAAAAAAAATGGAATGGAACATAACAGAACAGAAGGAACAGAATAGAACAGAATGGAATGGAATGGAATAGAATATGGAATGGAATAGAATATGGAATGGAATAGAATATTGAATGAAATGGAATAGAACAGAACAGAACAATATTTGGAATGGAATGGAATAGAATAGAAAAAAATGGAATGGAACAGAATAGAAGAAACAGAATGGAATGGAATGGAAGAGAAGAGAATGGAATGGAAGAGAATAGAATGGAATGGAAGAGAATAGAATGGAATGGAATGGAATAGAATACGGAATGGAATAAAATATGGAATGAAATGGAATGGAATGGAATAGAACAGAACAGAACAATATTTGGAATGGAATGGAATAGAATAGAAAAAATGGAATGGAATGGAACAGAACAGAAAGAACAGTATGGAATGGAATGGAATAGAATATGGAATGGAATGGAATAGAATATGGAATGGAATGGAATAGAATATGGAATGGAATACAGTATGGAATGAAATGGAACAGAACAGAACAGAACAATATTTGGAATGAAATGGAATAGAATAGAAAAAATAGAATGGAATGGAACAAAACAGAAGGAACAGAACAGAATGGAATGGAATAGAAGAAAAGGAATGGAATAGAATAGAATATGGAATGGAATGGAATAAAATATGAAATGAAATGGAATGGAATGGAACAGAAGGAACAGAATGGAATGGAATGGAATGGAAGAGAACAGAACAGTTTGTTGACCAAATGTGATTGGACACGGAAGGAATTTGTCTCCAGTGGACAAGTTCTCACTGTACATACAAACAACAAAGTTAGACAGTCTTAGTTTAAGACCACACTATAATGTCCATTTCTCCCCCTCAAAGGGGAAAAAAAGAAAGGGGAAAGAAAGAAAAATGCAGATGCTCATTTCCTAAGTTGACTTTAGACAACTCTAAAGCTGTTAGAGCAATTTTCCTCCACTTTGTCACTTAACCAAATTCATTGTGGGTGATTAATGCTAGCAATACATAATCTGGTTTCGTATCCATTTTTCATTTGTTTCTTTTTTTCATTTAAATATTTTGCTTCTTATTTTCCTAACTTTTAATAAAGTTAAAGTTTTCCAAAGTTCTGAGTTTCAGTGGTCTTTGCATTACCCCAACATTTTCCACTTGGGATCTCTCCTACGTGCAAATCTTGGTGCCCATTCAAAGAATGGGTGTCTGTACGCAGAGTGGTCAAGAAATTCAAGATGGCGGAAGGAGAAAAATCACAAAATGTGAAGACCTGCGAATAGAAATGGAGCGACTGTGGCAAAAGAAAGGAAAGGTGGCGACAAGGGTGTTGATTGCAATACCAAAACATCTGGGACACCATTTGACAAAACCACCATCTGTCAGTTGCAAAACGCAGTTTTACGTGTACAGCTCACACACCCTGCGACAATACTTCCAACACCATCAAACAACATCTGCCTATCCCAATCCCTTCGGAAGGTTAGCTGGATAAAAGTGCCAAATCCAGTTTACACATCTGGCTGACTGTGCGATCAACCACAATAATAACCGTGTTATGTTTTCTACGTACGTGAAGACGATGGCAAATCACTGCGGAACCTGGGGAATAAACAAATCCTTGGTGTAGCATTTTTCATTTTAGAGACTTGAAACCGTTCAGTTTCCCGGAAAGGACAAACAGACAGTTATTGCTGGTTATCTCTATCAATCAAAAGAAGAGATGCGGGGCTAATTCCTTTTTTATTAAATGTAGAGTGATATGCAATCTGTTTTCTGCAATCGATACACACATAATCAGTTCTTCTGTGAAGGAGCTGAAATGGGGTTAATGCATCTTTTCATAAGTGCCATTTCTTGCTATGACAGTGTTACATCGGCAACATCTCTTCATTGTTGTGTATGCTTGGTGCTGTGGTTCCGCCAGCAGCCTGCAGAGCTGGCAGCAGAATCAGACAGTGAGGAGGTTGGGGAGGAACATGGGCCAGTCCTGGAGTCTGGGGAAGGCTCAGATGAGGGCTCTGCGTCGGAGGCAGAAAGGGGGCCAAGGCCATCTGGTAGTTATGGGCTACCTCCGGAGCCTCTGGAGTCTGACATCAGCGAGGCAGAGGAAGAGGGGGAACCTGTTCCCAATGTGCGCATGCGCAGAGCTGTCAGAAGGCAAGAACAATTAAGAAAAAAGGGACAACTCGGGAGTAAGACTTGAAGATGATTGGTCTCTCCCATAAGACATAAAAGAGGAGCGAATGGAGGTGAGCCTTTGTGGAAAGCAATTAGTTCATTCTGGTCGGTTCAAACTCTGAGAAGCTCCGTTTGACTCTGTGCTTCGCTTGGCCTCACAAAACTAATTAGCAATTAGGTCTCTGGCAGCGTTTCAAGGGAGATAAAGGTGGGTGCTTATCAACATTACCCTGAAAGACTTTGACGACTTGAGCAGACATCTGTAGGACTCTAGAGGAACTAGCCCAAAATCACCCAGCTGGGTTGTTTTTTTTTAATGCCTGAAATGGGACTAGAACTCACCATGTTCCGGGGGTTGGCTCGAAGTCACTCAGATATTTTCATGCCTAAGGCAGGACTAGAACTCCTGGTTCCTGGTGATTGGCTCAAAGTCACCTAGCTGGCTTCCACGCCTAATGCAGGACTAGAATCAAACTTTCTGGGCATTGACCCAAAGTCACCCGGACACTTTCATGCCTAAGGCAGGACTAGAGCTCACAGGCTCCTGGTCATTGGCCCAAAGTCACCCACTTGGCCTTCACACTTAAAGCTAGGACTAGAACTCAATGTTTCTTAGTGATCAGCCCAAAGTTGCCTATTTGGCTTTTATGCCTAAGGTGGTACTAGAACTCACAAACTCCTGGTTTCTAGTGCGGTGCCTTAACCACTAGACTAAACTCTCTCTATCTCAAAGTTAGCCATCTCAATAGCTCTCAAAGAAGAGAGAAATGACTTAAATGGCTTTGGGTCATGCAGACAAATGCATGGCAAAAATGATGCAGAAGCCTGTTGCTGGGTTCTCCAATTTTTGGGAGATTTCATTTGTAACTTTGATAACAGTTATGAACATTCTCACACAATGATTATCATGGAATATGGCAATGCTTCATCAACTTTTTCCTTCGTTATTGCAAACCAGAGGTGGTATTCAGCAGGTTCCGACCAGTTCTGGAGAACCAGTAGCAGAAATTTTGAGTAGTTCAGACAACCGGCAAAACACCTCTGGCTGGCCACGCCCCCATCTATTCATTGCCTCCCGAGTCCCAGCTGAGCAGGAGGAAATGGGGATTTTGCAGTAATGTTCTCCTGAACTGGGAAGGGAATGGAGATTTTACAGTATCCTTCCTCTGCCACCCCCACCAAGCCATGCCACCCCCACCAAGCCACCCCCACCAAGTCATGCCCACAGAACCAGTAGTAAAAAAAAATTGAATCCCACCACTCCTGCAAACTATTTATGCGAAAGTCTTATCAAACTTTGCAGACTCAAAGTCAGCCCCATATTCTTTCCAACGGTCACTGACTATGGAATTCTGGGAGTTGAAGTCCACCCACCTGAAAATTATCCAGAATGAAAAACACTGATTTATATTCACATTTTCTGCTGAATGAGTAAAGATGTGGTTTTTTTTTTTTTGCATAGAGGTTGTGACTCTGAAGCCCTCAAAGTTGTGCCCAAATCAAGATCATATGATCACAGGGATGCCACAACGGTCATAAAAGCGAGGACCTGTTATAAGCCCCTTTTTCTCAGCATCATTGTAAGCTGAAGCAGACACTAAATGAATGGGCATGCCGAGGACTGCCTGTAATTTTGAAAACGAGCCACGGAGACAGGAATAAAATGTGACGACTGCCTTAGAAAATTAATAAAATTTATAATGCCAATTTTGGATCATACAGAGGAAGAACAAAGTTATCCATGAGGTTTTTTTTCTTTTTTAAATGCATTTGATAAAAAAGAAGACTTCTAATTTTGTGCCGGGGATATTCCTTAGCAAACACTTGTGATTGTCAGGGGATAAATCACTGAATTCCTCCGGAAAAGAGTATGCAAACAACCTTTCCTTCTTCTTAGTATTTTATTGTTCTGGTTTGCAATTGCTGCTAACTAACGTCTGGCACTTAAATTTGTCTCAATTAAGGGTGCTTCCATTAAAGGAGAGAATGCATTTCGTCTGTGTATTCATTAATCACATCCCCATTAACTCAACCATTGTCAGAAGGTGATTTCCCCCCTTTCCTTGTGTGTGTGTGTGTGTGTGTGTGTGTTTGTGTCCACATAAAAAAAAGAAAGAGGAATTTCTCTTTGGCTGCTTCAGATCTTGTAAAGCAGCTGTGTCAAACTCAAGGCCCGGGGGCTGAATCCGGCCCATGGGGTATTTATTGTATTTTTCGGAGTATAAGACGCACCGGAGTATAAGACGCACCAAGATTTTCAAGAGGTAAATTTTAAAAAAAGTTTTTGCACTCTGCAGACCTCCCAAACCTTCTGTACGCCTCATTTTTTTGTGACACACAGCGCATGCAGAGAGTTTGAGAGGCCTGCAAAGTGTTCCTAGGGCTGGGGAGGCAAAAATGAGCAAAAAACGGCCTGTTTTTCATGAAAACGGTCCTATTTTTGCCAAAAGATACCATGGATAGCCTTTAGGAAGCTTGTAGAGTGCTCCTGGGAGCTGGGGGAGGAGGGCAAACATGAGCAAAAAAACCCCACCCATTTTTCGCTCATTTTTGCCCTCCCCAGCCCCCAGGAGCATTTTGCAGGCCTCCCAAACCCTCTGCACATTCATTTTTGTGAAGGGGGCAGGGTTTTGGGAGGCCAAAAATGCTGTATTCAATGTATAAGATGCAACCAGATTTTCAACCTCTTTTTTGGGGGGGCGGGTGCGTCTTATACTCCAAAAATACAGTAGATCTGGCCTGTGGAACTGTCTTGGAAACAGTGAAGGACCAGCCGGTGTTATCTCTGCCAGCAGAAATGGAGCTCAGGAGCGCCGTGAACAGCCCTCCCAAGCTCCATTTTCACAGGCAAAGGATTGCAGGAGGCCATCACAGCCGAAAACGGAGCTCAAGAGCTCGTTTTCACTGGCAGAGCCCTCAGTCGACTACAGGCATCCCGACACAAGTGATGTCAAGCTAGCCACACCCACCCTGGCTATGTGCATTATCTCCCCACCCCAAGATCAAACACAACCCTGATGTGTGTATGTATGTATGTGTATGTATGTATATGATAAAGGAGGAGAGCCTGTGGCTTAGTGGCTAATATAGCTGTCTAATATGTAATACATCCCAGGTTCGATTCCCAGTAAGGGTATAGCTAGCTCTGATGAGAGCTAAATAGCTTGAAATAGATCTATATAGTCTCCCTTCATTTATTTATCAGCAGAAAATATATACATACATACATACATACACTCTATCTCTCCCTCCCTCCCTCTCTCTCTCTCTCTCTCTCTATGTCTGTCTGTCTGTCTGTCTATCTATCTATCTATATCATATATATATATATATATATATATATATATATATATATATATATATATATATATATATATATATATATATATATTCTGCCTGCCTCTTGAAGAACTCTTAAACTGTGATAAGTGATAAGTACGTGCAAAAAAGAATTGCCCATGCTGTTTCAATTATTCTTTCATTCACTCTTTCAACTGCTCCAAAAATAGACAAGAGCGGGGACTTTATTTTCCACAGAATGGCCTGTTCACTCTGTCCACCCACTTGAATGCTTGAGCTTTCTGTGAAGAAATCTTAAAAGCCAAACATTTTTTCATCTGTCTGTCTACCTATGTATGTATCTTCTTCCTTCCTTCGTCCCTTCCTCCCTCCTTCCCTCCCTTCCTCTCTTCTATGTTTTCGCTCTCTCACACACACCTATCTATCATCTATTGTATGTTTATCTATCAGTCTGTCCATCATCTATCTATCTATCTGCGATCTATCATCTATATTATCTATTTATCTAATATGCTGTCCATCGTGCAAAGGCGATTCTAGGCAGCTTACATATTGAATAAAGTGCAGTTTAGAACAATAAATAAAAAGCTAATTGGCATAGCCATGTCTTCAAGATATTTTGGAAGGACAAAAGTGTGGCAGTGGATTATACACCACTGGGAAAGGGTTGAATATATTGAATGTATTGAAAATACATCCTCTCTCTCTCTCTCTCTTCCTCCCTCCCTCCCTTCCTCCAAGCCTTAAAGTTTCCACATTTGGAGATCCCTGATCTAGCTTAAGAGCTATCCAACTATGATGGGTAAAAAGGTTATTGGATGTCCTTTTGCGCTGCTGTTTAGAATGAACAGAGACTTAAAAAATATATCCTGTTTTCCCAAAATTAAGACCTCCCTGGATAATAAGCCCAATCGGGCCTTTGAGCGCATGCGCTAAAATAAGCCCTCCCTGAAAATATTGCAACACAGCAGCAGCCATGAGGTGACCACGCTTGCCGCTTCTTGCACTCCCAAAATAATAAGACCTCCCTGAAAATAAGGCCAAGCGCTTATTTTGGGGATCAAAAGAAAATAAGACTCTACCTTATTTTGTGGGAAACATGGTAGTGTAGCTGAACCTCTAGATACTCAAGCAATTTTATCTTTGCCTTTCTCATTGTGGCCAGTTACAGATATCCTAAGCTTTTGCTTTTTTTTTTAAAAAAAAAATAACCCTCAATTATTGTAGATTTTCTTAAGCTTCAGAATGTTGCTTTTCCATCAGCCAAATAGATGGCTGAGTTATAAAGAAGAAGAAGGAGGAGGAGGAGGAGGAGGAGGGAGGAAGGAGGAAGGAGGAAGGAGGAAGAAAGAAGGAAGGAAGGAAGGAAGGAGAAGAAGAAGAAGAAGGAGGAGGAGGAGGAGGAGGAAGGAGGAAGGAGGAAGGAGGAAGAAGGAAGGAAGAAGGAAGGAAGGAAGGAGAAGAAGAAGAAGAAGAAGAAGAAAGAGGAGGAAGAAGGAAGGAAGGAGAAGAAGAAGAAGAAGAAGGAGAAGAAGAAAGAGGAGGAAGGAGGAAGGAAGGAAGGAGAAGAAGAAGAAGAAGAAGAAGAAGAAGAAGAAGAAGAAGAAGAAGAAAGAGGAGGAAGGAGGAAGGAGGAAGGAGGAAGAAGGAAGAAAGAAGGAAGGAAGGAAGGAGAAGAAGAAGAAGAAGAAGAAGAAGAAGAAGAAGAAGAAGAAGAAAGAGGAGGAAGAAGGAAGGAAGGAGAAGAAGAAGAAGAAGAAGAAGAAAGAGGAGGAAGGAGGAAGGAAGGAAGGAGAAGGAGAAGGAGAAGAAGAAGAAGAAGAAGAAGAAAGAGGAGGAAGGAGGAAGGAGGGAGGAAGAAAGGAAGAAGGAAGGAAGGAGAAGAAGAAGAAGAAGAAAGAGGAGGAAGGAGGAAGAAGGAAGAAAGGAAGAAGGAAGAAGGAAGAAAGGAAGAAGGAAGGAAGGAAGGAGAAGAAGAAGAAGAAGAAGAAGAAAAGAAGAAGAAGAAGAAGAAGAAGAAGAAGAAGAAGAAGAAGAAGAAGAAGAAGAAGAAGAAGAAGAAGAAGAAAGTGCCACGTGCCGAAAATGCACTGTTTTTATTGAATTTTCACATCACCATTGCCAGCAAGTACAAGCCAAATGAATATTTGAACTGTTCACCAACACCGATCATGTCAAGCCAGAAAAACACATCTGCATTTAAAATGCCGGCAGTGAAAGGAAGAATATATTTATTGGTAATGGGAGACACTCCTGGAACTGTATTAGTTTGCCTTTTTTTTTATTTTGACAGAACATTTCCCTGGAGAGGTGGCAACCGGTTCCTGCTTTATCATTATTTTGTTGAGTGCACGACAATATCCTTCTTGCCTTCTTTCTTCTTTTAGCCCTCAACTCCCTGCAGTCTTGAAGCTTCAATTGACTTGCAGCTCCCGCCGTCATTTATATCTCTGCTGTGTGCAAGCAAAGCACTGCAAAATTGATTCTGTGATAGAGCTGCCTTTCTTTCTTTTTTTTTCCCCCTGGTGTGCTTGGATTGGCTTGGAATTCAGTTTGTGCACCTGGAGAATAATTGTTTATTGTGAAAGAGCCGTCCTGGGCTCCATCTTTCTCCTGCCTCGATTCAGGCAAGCAGAATTTGAGCAGTGCTGGAGAGCTGTGGGTGTCGAATGCAGCTCTATGGTTCTACGGATGTTATGAATCCAACTCTATGATTCTCTGAATCCAACAAATCATGAATCATAGTGTCGGTTTCATAACATCCATAGGATCCACCGTTTTTGGCAGTGGAGAAAGTTAGCCCCCACCCCTCCCTTCAGTGGCTAAGACGCTAAGCTTGTCGATCAGAAAGGTTGGCCGTTCGACGGTTCGAATCCCTAGCGCCGCTTAACAGAGTGAGCTCCTGTTACTTGTCCCAGCTTCTGCCAACCTAGCTGTTTGAAAGCATGTAAAAATGCAAGTAGAAAAATAGGAACCACCTTTGGTGGGGATGAGTAGCACATATGTGCGAGGGGAACCTTTACCTTTACCTCTCCTAGAAGAATGAAATATTTTGAGAAATATTAAAAAGGCAGAACGTTATATTTCCCTGGATGAGAAATGGAGAAACGTGCTCTTGGAAAGCAGCCCCCACCTTCCTTAACAGCTCACAGCAGATACAATACAATCCAATACAATAGCAGAGTTGGAAGGGACTTTGGAGGTCTTCTAGTCCAACCCCCTGCCTAGGCAGGAAACCGTTTCAGACAAATGGCTATCCAACATCTTTTTAAAGACTTCCAGTGTTGGGGCATTCACAACTTCTGGAGGCAACTTCTGTTCCACTGATTAATTGTTCTAACTGTCAGGAAATTTCTTCTCAGATCTAAGTTGCTTCTATCCTTGATGAGTTTACAACCATTGCTTCTTGTTCTACCCTTAGGTGCCTTGGAAAATAGTTTGACTCCCTTTTTTGATGTCAGCACTTAAGGGATAAAGAGATAGATAGCTCTATTCATAAGCAAATGCCCTGTAGCAAGGCCTGAACAAAGGTAGGATTAGCCCTTAACTTCAACCAAACCTGGGAGCTGAGATAACCTACAGAGCCAACTATGACCCCTACAACAGCCACTAGAAAACGTTCTTGCACAGCAACAGGAAGCTCAAGTTGAAAGTTCAAGAGAAGGTATAAAACCCCCTCACTCTCAACTCCATGTGGTCATCATTAAACCATCTTTCCAATCCGCCTCTGTTTTTCTCCCAGCTTGAAACAGATGGATATTTCTTCCAACAGCAGGGAACTGGAAATATCAAGGACCTCCAGTTCAACTGAGTTCAGGAAAGAATATGTTGTATGACTGGAAGCAACATAGATAATGTTCCCATTGTTTAAACAAGGCAGCCTTCTGGTTGAAGGGTTTTAAAAGAATGATTTTCAAGGCAATTCCAGTTCTAATACAAGAGAATATTTGTAGCTCAGAATTGAACGGTGAGGTCCTTGGCGTCTCTAAACTTGGTTGTTTTCTTGGAGATGTTTCATTATCTAACTATGTAACATCATCAGTGCCAGGAGGGAGTGGAGTTTGCTCTCTATTTGTATACTAATATTTTGCTCTGTCGTTATGGGTGGGAATGTTCTTGTTGCTTCCTTGATTAGTATGCCGAGTTGATGGTCTCTTGATTGCGGTGTTGCATCCTAGATCAACAAAAGTTAGGGAATTCTTGGAAGCCTGGCACTCAGATAAATCAGCCAACTGGCACATAGAGATAAATAACATCTACACAACCATTCAAAAGAGACAATCAAAATGCTAAAGAACCACACAACACTTTCTGGTGAGCAATCAAACTCCAGATAACCTGAGATTAATACCAAGCAGTGAAAAACACTGTAGGAGGAGGAGAGAGAGAAAGAGAGAGAGGGAGAAGAAGAAGAAGAGGAAGAAGAAGAAGAAGAAGAAGAAGAAGAAGAAGAAGAAGAAAGTGGTATCATTTAATAGCCTGTGAAAGGACAAATGAACAAAATGGCCACTCCATCGTATAAATTTAAGAAGATCAGATGTGTCAAGTAACTAAATATAATGCTTTGCTCGGGATATTTTTAGGAAGGAGATTTAATAATCAGGTTTTTTTTAATCCTGCTTCATATCACTTTATTGCTACTACAGAAAGGACCATAAAATTCCTAAAACAAAACAAAACAAAATCCAAACAACAACCTTAAACTAAGCAAGTAAATACCCCCCCCCTAGAGCATTTTTTTTGCTGATCAGATTTTGCCTAACGTGGGCTATGCAAATTGGAAGAGCAGGAATGACAAATTGGCCTCCTCAAAACAAGAAAAACAAATATACATTTCTTTCCTCTTGTCAAAGAGGCCAAGGAAGCAGCTGTGAATATTTTTAGAATAGAATAGGGTTGGAAGGGAACTTGGAGGTCTTCTAGTCCAGCCCCCTGCTCAAGCAGGAGAACCTATACTATTTCAGATAAGTGGCAGTCTAGTTTCTTCTTAAGAACCTCCAGTAGTGGAGTGTCCAGGATTTCTGAAGGCAAACGGTTCCACTGGTTAATTGTCCTCACTCTTAGGAAGTATCTCCTTAATTGCAGGTTGCTTCTCTCTTTGGTTAGTTTCCAACCATTGTTTCTTGTCCGGCCCTCTGGCGCTTTGTAAAATAATTTGAACCCCTCTTCTTTGTGGCAGCCCCTCAAATACTGGAATACTGCTATCATGTCGCCCCTAATTTTTGTTTTCTTTAGACTAGCCCAACCCAAATCCTGCAGAATTTCTTCATATGTTTTAGTCTCCAGGCCTTCGATCATCTTAGTTGCTCTTCTCTGAACTTTTTCCAAGGTCTCAACATGTTTTTTGTAAGGTGGTGACCAGTGGTGGGTTTCAAAATTTTTTCGAACCTACTCTGTGGGTGTGGCCTCCTTTGTGGGAGTGGCTTGCCGGCCATGTGTGTTCTCTCTCTCTCTCTCTCTCTCTCTCTCTCCTCTTCCTTTTGTCTCTGTCCCTTTTTCCTTTTTTTCTTTCATCTCTCTCTCACTTTTCTTTCTTTTTTATTTATTTCTTCCTTTCTTTCTCTTTCTCTGTGTGAGTCTGTGTGTGTGTGTGTGTCAGTGGTGGGTTTCAAATTTTTTTGTAGGTGTGGCCTGCTTTCTGGGTCCACTGGTGGAACCTCTTCTAACCGGTCCGGTAGATTTGATGAACCGGTTCTACCGAATAGGTGCGAACTAGTAGGAACCCACCTCTGGTGATGACCAATACTGGATGCAGTATTCCAGGTGTGGCCTTACTAAGGTTTTTGTAAAGCAGTAGTAATACTTCATGTGATCTTGATTCTATGCTTCTGTTTATACAACCCAGGATTGTATTAGCTTTTTTTGGCTGCTGCCACACACTGCTGGCTCTTGTTTAAGTGATCATCCACTAGAACTCCAAGGTCACACTGCGTTCGGTATACTTATATGTAAATAATAAAAATATATATTTAAAGTAAGAAAGAAAATCAAATGAAATGAAATGAAACCTCATAGGAACCAAACGAAAGATTTCATTATGAGCAATAGATTTTCCTTCCAGTTCTGTGCACTGCTACCTTAGCTACTATATATTCCATACTGGCTCTAACCCCCACCCCACCCTCTTAACATTTATCAAAATTGAGTTTTATTAACCAAACTCAGAAGGAGAATAATATGAGCTTGATATTAAAATCTTGTGGGACTGGAATATTTCAGAGTTTAGCTAACAGTTTTAGGAAAACAGTTTTTTTTTTTTCTGAAGGAAAGAAAGATGCTTCTTTCTTTAGCCATAGAGGAAATATAGGCTAGCTTGAAGTAATGATAGAAGTAGTTGTTGTTACTTTAATTATAGCATGTTTTGTACTGATGGGTTCCACCACAAAACCACGTTCGACTAAAGGGCGCTCGACGAAACCGCGTAGCTGACGTCATCAACAGGGCAACAACAGCACGGAGAAAAAAGCACGCTGTAAACGCTAAACCTAAAATTAACCCCTAAACCTAAAATTAACCCCTAAACCTAAACCTAACCCCCCTAAACCTAATCCTAAACCTAACCCTAAACCTAACCCTAAACCTAACCCTAAACCTAACCCTAAACCTAACCCTTAACCTAACGTTAATCCTAATCCTAACCCTTAACCTAACCCTAAACCTAACCCTAAACCTAACCCTAACCCTAACCCTAACCCTAAACCTAACCCTAAACCTAACCCTTACCTTAACTTGAATCGGCTTGCTTTCAAAGCGCTATTTAAAGCGCCCTTCTTTCTCCGCGCTCGCTGTTGTCGCCCTGTTGATGACGTCAGCGACGCGGTTTAATCGGGCGCGCTTTAGTCGAGCGCGGTTGTGTCGTGCCACGGTACTGATGACATTATAGATTCAAACAATACTCATTCCAGAGCGTTGAGGACAACACAAGATACATCCAGACGGTCAATTTATTACCTCTATTATCAGAAAAGAAAAGAAATGAAACTATTATCTGAGTATTAATCTAGCTAAAATTTGTCTGGATGTCTAGCACTCAGGCAAATCTCAGACACATTAACAAGCACAGAGAGATAAACAACATGGACATACCATTCAACAAAGACAACCGAAAAGGCCAACGAGGAAACTAAAAGACCCCCAAAACCTCCTTACCAGCTAAACAAACATTAACCTCAAGATTAATACTAGACTTACAATCAAGTAGCAAACAACACCCCAATTAAGGAAATACTACATCAGGAAACCGAGGTGACCCGAGGTGGCGCAGTGGTTAAATGCAGCACTGCAGGCTACTTCAGCTGACTGCAGTTCTGCAGTTCGGCTGTTCAAACCTCACCGGCTCAGGGTTGACTCAGCCTTCCATCCTTCTGAGGTGGGTAAAATGAGGACCCGGATTGTTGTTGGGGGCGATATGCTGACTCTGTAAACCGCTTAGAGAGGGCTGAAAGCCCTATGAAGCGGTATATAAGTCTAACTGCTATTGCTATTCTGGAGATAAAAGGACTGATGGTGCCACGCCCTGGTTACAGAAGTCAACGTTCATTCATTCGTTTGTGGTTCGTCGTTCATCGGTCATGGTTTGTTTGTGAGAGGCACTTGGATAAGTGATTTGCTTTCTGTAAGCTTGATTCAAAGAGACACTTGGAGAAGTGATTTGCTTTCTTTCTGTAAAACCTTTTTGTCAGAGACTTTATTTATGTTTATTTTTGGGCTCACAGCCAGCGTGAGCCGAGACTGATGAAGTTCTTTCCTTTTAAGTCTGTCTGACTGTCATCTGTTAACGAGCGAGGAAGGGGGGTCAGAACAACTAACTAAACAACCGCAGTGCTTCCCTTAACAAGTGTGGCCAGAAAGGTCAAAAAAATGCCTTTCCCCATAAAATGGAGCAAAATTCACTTAACAACCAACTTGCTTAGCAATAGAAATTTTGGGCTCAGTTGCTTAGAGAGGGCTGACTAACTGCTATAGTCTAACTGCTATTGCTATTGTTAAAACAAAGCAAACACACCTACTTTCTAGCACTGATGATGTTACCTAATTGGGTAATGAAATGTCTGCAAGAAAACCACCAAGCTCAGAGACTACCAAGGCCCCCACAGTCATTGTCTTCCTCCTCTTCCTCCCCCTCCTCTTCTCCTCTCCACAAACCCCACTCCCTTCTAACACTGGCCCCACCCCATCCGCACCCCATTTTGGTTCCCAGGTAAGTGAAGGGAAGCCTACTAGGCTCAAAACAGGGCGCAGGGGGTGTGGTGCTCCCGCCCTGTGGCCCATGTTTGCTCCCAGGAGGCTGCAGGGAGGCCGAATACTGCCTGTCACACCCGCTGGCCACACGCACCATGGCCACGCCCACCCAGCCGGTCATTAGGGCAGAGAACTGGTTGTTAAATTATTTGAATCCCACCACTGGGAGTGGTGACAGATCTACCTCCGAGATAGATTAATTCAGATTGAAAGCTTGGTAGGACAAGATTGCTTTCATATCCTTATGGAAGGTAGGGCGCCACAGGGACCCTTGAGAGGCAGAGATGAGCATGGCAGAATATGGGAGAGACAACCAGAAAAGTCCTTCTCCCTATCACCGCTTGACCTCAGGGATGTGGCGCAGGTCATCGTAGGACGCTCAGATTGAATTCTGGCAATTAAATGATGGAAGAATTTGGTGAATGAACCAGACAGCGCTATATAGCGAATAGGATGGAATAATGCTACACATTCAGAGACGAAAAAAGGCACTTGAAAGCTCTTAGGGAGACACAAGAAAACATCTGTCTTCATCACTTTAAATCAACTTTAAAGTTTCCTGGGAGAGAGTCAGAAGGCAATTCAAAGTCCTTCTCTAAAGGAATGAAACATCCAGCCTAGTCTTATAGGATGGAGGAGACCAGGCTTGGCAACAACACTTTGTTAAAATGATCTTGGAATGGTTTTAATTTACAAACTAAAAATATTTCTTACAGGAAAAGGGGAAAGCTTGCCTTCTTAACCTCCTAGAATGCAGATAGTCTTTGACTTATAACACCTATCCTCCGCGAGCTGCACTGGCTGCCTATTGGACTCCGGACGCGTTTCAAGGTGCTAGTCGTTACTTTTAAAGCCCAAATGCGCGTACGACAAAAGCGTGTGTGACTAAACCGCGGTGACAAAACCGCGCCGTCAAAACTGCAGAGACGAATGAGCGCTGAAGCGCGCCGACAACAGCGTGCCGACAGAAGCGCACTGTAACATAACCCTAAAAATAACCCTAAACCTAACCCTAAACCTAACCCTAAACCTAACCCTAAACCTAACCCTAAACCTTACCTTAACTTAAATCACGCTTCTGTCGGCGCGCTGTTGTCGGCGCGCTTTTGACATTGTGGTTTTAGCGCCGCGGTTTTGTCGGCGCGCTTTTGACGTTCGCGGTTATGTCGTGCCACGACTTGAGAGACAGCCTTCTGCCAATTACCTCCCTACGACCAATTAGATCCCACAGATTAGGCCTCCTCCGGATACCATCAGCTAGCCAGTGTCGACTGTCGACCACCCGGGGGAAGGCCTTTTCTGTGGCTGCTCCAGCCCTCTGGAACGATCTCCCCGTGGAGATCCGGACCCTCACCACCCTTCAGGCTTTCCACATAGCCGTCAAGACCTGGCTGTTCTGGCAGGCTTGGGGCTGTTGAGTTCCCGGCCCCACTTGAATTGCTGCGTTTGTTGTATTTTTAATCTGTCTCTGTATTCTGTTTGTCTTGTTCGTTTTTGTATTGCCCCTTCCCCATGTGTTTGTTCGCCGCCCTGAGTCCCTCTGGGAGTAGGGCGGCATACAAGTTTAATAAATACTAATACTAATAACCATTCATTTAGTTACCATTCAAAGTTACGATGGCACTGAAAAGAATGATTTATGAGTGGAAGTGGTATTCAGCCGGTTCGGGCCGCTTCGCCCGAACTGGTCGCAGAAATTGCAGGTGGACCTGCCCCCACCCCGTCCTGCTTCTATGCCATTTATGAGTGTTTTTCATACTTACAACAGTTGCCGCATCCCCATGTTCATATGATCAAAATTAAGATACTTTGCAACTGGTTCATATTTATGACGGTTGCAGTGTCCCGGGGTTACGTGACCTGCTTTTGCGACCTTCTGGCAAGCCCACTCACTGGGGAATCCAGATCCACTTAACCACTGTATTACTAATTTAACAACTGCAGTGATTCACTGAACAACTGTGCCAAGAAAAGTTGTATGATGAGGCAAAGCTCGCTTAACAAATGTCTCGTTTTGCGACGTAAATTTTGGGCTCAATTTTGGTCATAAATCAAGGACTACTTTAGGTCATAAGAAGTCCATCGCCAGTATTATATACAGTACCTATGCCAGCTCCTTTCCCTTCAGCAGGTAGAATAATAAATAGGTAAAACAAATAATTCTTCATCGGAATGTGGTTGTTAAGTGAATCTATCTTCCCCTTTGATTTTGCTTGTCAGGTCGCAAAAGGAGATCCCATGACCATGGGAGACTGCAACCGTCATACATATGGGTCAGGTCAGGTGCCAAGCATCTGAATATTGATCACGTGACCACGGAATGCTGCCATGGTTGTAAATGTGAAAAATGGTCATAAGCCAGTTTTTCCCACGCCGTTCAGAAGTGGTATTCTACCGGTTTGGACCAGTTTGCCTGAACCGGTAGCAAAAATTGATCCACCACCTGCCCCGGCTCTACAGCATCCCATTTAGGTCCTTTTTTGTGAAATGTGCATGCGTGGAAGGCTGTACACGCACTCACATTTGCAAACCGGTAGGGAAGGTACCGTATTTTTTCAGAGTATAAGACGCACCAAAGTATAATACACACCAAGATTTTGAAGAGGCAAATTTAAAAAAGGTTTTTTTTGCACTCTGCAGACTTCCCAAAAATGGCCCGTTTTTTGCAAAAACGGGCCCATTTTTTTTTTCAAAAAAGGGGCATGCATAGCCTTTAGGAGGCTTGTAGAGTGCTCCAGGAGGGGCAAAATTGAGCAAAAAACAGCCTGTTTTTTGCTCGTTTCTGCCATCCCCCAGCCCCAGAGCTCTCTGGAAGCCTCCTAAAGGCTATGCACAGCCATTTTGGTGAAGGGGCGGGGTTTCAGGAAGCAAAAAATGCTGCATTCAGTGTATAAGACGCACCCAGATTTTCAGCCTCTTTTTTGGAGGAAAAAGGTGCGTCTTATACTCTGAAAAATACGGTAAATGAATTCCACTCCTGGTGCCATTGTAGCTTTGAACGGTCACTAAACGAATTGTTGTAAGTCGTGGACTTCCTAAACCGGCTTCAAAACAAGTGAGATGAATAGAAATAAATAAAACCGGTCTTTCTTCCTGTTCTCTTTGATTTTACCTTGAAAGGGAGAAGGAGAAAGGACGAGGGAAGGGGGAGAATGAATTGAATTGACCTGCTCTGGTAAATCCCTAATGTAGTGTGGAAATAGGTTTACAAACCGTAGATGGTATCATCTGGTCACCTGCCAGGGAATGTTAAGGCCCTTGGAAATCCTATTCCGTGTCAATTTGGGAATCCCACTGAAGCTAAAAGGCCGTTAAATGAAAGGGCCAGAAGAGTGAACATCTTCAGCTCCGTTTCGAGCATTCTCATTACGATCTGAGCCAGCCATTCAAGCGGCTTTTTTAAAATCCACTAATCCTGATAGATGCTACGGAAAGTATTTCTATTAATGGAGGGTGTGCAACACCACCATGTCACACTGCTTGCTTTTGCAGAGTTGTGGCAGTTCAGGAGACTAGAGGCTATAAAACATACGTCAAACGGTTGCAAAATTGAGTATGTCTAGTTTTAATGAAAAGAAGGACTAGGGGAGACGTGACAGCAGCGTTCCGATATCTCAGGGGTTGCCCCAAAGAAGAGGGAGTCAAGCTATTCTCCAAAGCACCTGAAGGCAGGACAAGAAGCAATGGGTGGAAACTAATCAAGGAGAGAAGCAACTTAGAACTAAGGAAAATTTCCCGGCAGTGAGAAGAATTAATCAGTGGAACAACTGAGCCGAGGTGGCGCAGTGGTTAGGGTGCAGTACTGCAGGCCACTTCAGCTGACTGTTATCTGCAGTTCAGCGGTTCTAATCTCACCGGCTCAAGGTTGACTCAGCCTTCCATCCTTCCGAGGTGGGTGAAATGAGGACCCAGACTGTGGGGGCGATATGCTGACTCTGTAAACCGCTTAGAGAGGGCTGAAAGCCCTATGAAGCGGTATATAAGTCTAACTGCTATGGCTATTGCTATTGCTAACTTGCCTCCAGAAGTTGTAAATGCTCCAACTCTGGAAGCCTTTAAGAAGATGTTGGATAACCATTTGTCTGAACTGATATAGGTGTCAACTCCTAAAGTTTGGCTGCCTTCTGACAAGCAATGTCCACGAGGAAAATTGATTGTCTTATGAGCCATTTTAAGTTGAGAGGTTCTCTTCTATTGGTAGTGTTATGTATTAAATGTATTTTTCAGAGTATAAGAAACACCTTTTCCCCTCCAAAAAGAGGGTGAAAATCTGGGTGCATCTTGTACACTGAATACAGCATTTTTGGCCTCCCGAAACCCTGCCCTTCACCAAAATGGCCGTGCAGAGCCTTTAGGAGGCTTCCAGACTGCTCCTGGGAGCTGGGGAGGACAGAAATGAGGCCATTTTTTGCTTATTTTTGCCCTCCGAGACCCCAGGAGCACTCTATAAGTCTCCTGGGGTCTCGGAGTGCTTTAATACCTCACTTGATCTTGATTGTATCCCTCTGTTAATGCAATTTAGGATTGCATTGGCTTTTTTGGCTGCCACCGCACACTACTAACTCATATTTAGCTGGTTGTCCACTAAGACTCCAAGATCCCTCTCGCAGTCACTGCTATTAAGCCTGGTTTCACCCAGTCTATATGTGAAGTTTTGGTTTTTTCCTGCCTAAGTGTAAGACTTTACTTTTCTCTACACTGAATTTCATTTTGAATTGCTTGATTCATCTCCACATTTCAGCTTGGTCTAAGCTCAATAACAAATGCTGCATTTGGAAGATAATTAGCCAACTCAAAAACAATTTCTTACAGCTAGGAAGAAAAAGTGGGCCAAATTATCTATGAACAAATAAGATAAACACTGAATAATGACGATCACAAGAAATCTATTAATAACACCAGGAGGCCCTCCTGTAAAGAAGAGAAATTTAAATCTAACCATTTAGGAAATACAGAATTTAGCAGATAAACGCAGAAGCTCTTTTCATTACAACAATTTAAAGATATTACTTGATTATATGGGAAATATGCAATCCATTTTAAGTAGATTTGTCACTTAAGTGAACCGATAATTGTTGATGAACTGGCAAGATATAGTTGAGTAATCACTTGAATGGATATAAGCATACAAATAAAAGCAAGGTTTCTGGTGAAAAAAAATAACAGCAACAATCTGTGTAAATGAATTCCATGCTGTGAATATAAGTGTTTATTGTAGGGATTAGCATTACGCGCAGCATGGTGGCGTAGTGGAGAAGATGCTTGTCTCCCATTGGGGAAGTTGAGAGTTCAATCCTAAGTAGTGGGAGTTGTTTTTCTCGCTCAGAACACAAAGAAAAAAAAATCTGCTGTGAACTCCACGTAGGCATCAGGAAGGGCATCTGGTCAGTAAATGCTGAGTTCCATTCAGTCACTCCGACTCTGCTCCAATTAAGGAATTACAGTTCATAAAAAGGAAGATAAATGTAGGGATGAGCATTAGGTAGAGGTGGGGAACTATGGCCCCTTTATGACTTGTGGACTTCAACTCCCAGAATTCCTGAGCCAGCCAGTTCCCTACCTCTAATGTAGACCAAGACTTACATGTACCACAACCTAGAATCCTCTCCAACCAAAAATAGGTGATCTAGCTCATTATTTTAAGGTAGGAATTATTGAAACTCTAACACTAGTCCTAGAATAAACACAGTTTTTTTTTTTTTAAAAGGAACCAGCTATCCCAAACTTGAGGAAAAAAATCTTAAGGAAGGCAGGAACCAGCACCAGTCTGCCTGCCCCAAGCAGAAACTGAAGAGGACAGCTTTTGGAAGTGCAGATTTGATAATCCATTCAGAAAGACTGGGTCAGACAGAGACTCCAGATAAGCAACACAATTAGGCAAAACAAGATTAGCTCAGACAAACACCTGGGATTTGCATTTCCTCATTTTTTCTATAGATCCAGCCATGACCCCTACATAACCCCATAGTAATCCAGAAGGTATAAAACCCACCCACTCTCAACTTCATTTTGTCAGTTGCCCCAGAACCACAAACTCTGTCACTCAATAAATGGACTTTCTTTTCAATCAGCCTCCAGCCTCCATTTGATTTCCACCATCTTTCTCCCAGCTTGGAAGTGAACCAGATGGATTTTCCTTCCCAACAACTCACTTAACAACTGTCTCGCTTAGCGACAGAAGTTTTGGGCTCAATTGTGGTTGGAAATTGAAAACTACCTGTAAGTTCACTAGAATTTCACATTTTCAGGTGAGCAGAGCCAGGCTGTTAAAAAAACGTGAATTATGAAATGCCAAGAGTATGGACCCAAAATGCTATGCTAATACAAGGCCTTGGTGCCTAAGCCTTTAATTAGTGTTTTAATTAGCATGCTTCTCTGGATCATGTTACATATCATTTCCTGTGAGGTGGTTGAGAATAAATCATTATTATTTTTTTTAAAAAAAATAATAATCAAGAACATCTTCATTAAAAGATTATCTATCAGCGTGATAAGCAATTATCTAATTTAGATCAGTAGCCTTAGTGAAATTAATTACCTATCGCAATTGGAAAATGATTGAAGCAATAGCATTTTGCCACTGAAGGAGAAGCTAATTAACATGCTGGCTGGACATGAATGCCCTCTGTAAGCTTAACGTTCCTTGGCCCAGCTGCCCAGCATGTGATCAAGGTTTAATTTGATAACATAATTTGCATTCTTGTCTTCTGATGGGATTATTATGTCCCCATCATGGTCAAAAGCCCCTTTCTGAATGCCTTGCCCGCTAATGATTAGCACCCAATTAACATGAATTAACGGTGGTCAAATACTCCGGGTAAAATTTCACCTTCCTGCTTTAATGATTCTTAAAAAGCAGGATATGGAGAGATTTTAAATGTTAGCGTTAAAGAAGAAGGCTCACAAGAATAGCCTGGGTAGCCAAGAAAACAAACCGAGAATCTTGGAACAAGTCAACCCAGATTTCTCATTTGAGTCACGAAGGAGGAAGCTCAAATTATCATCTTACTTCAGACACTTACTGACAGACAGACAGACACCCTCACGCACAGAAGGAAGTAAATACCTTTCTTACTAAGGTATTTACTTAAGGGTTGCTTGTACACAAAACGCTCGAGATCAATTCATCTGAAACCTGGCAGGTTTCATTCCCTTGAAATAGACAACATTATATATTACCGCCATCCAATTCTGCCAAGATAGGGAAAAAAGTTATTGTCAATTTCATGAAGAAACGCTGCATTTGTCTGCAAATTGACAAGGTTTATAGCTTCATAAGGGGCTATATTTCCTATGTTGCTGCCAAGCTCAATCCTTTAAAAACGGAGAGCCAGTTAGATCTAGTGGTGAGGCACAACGCTAGAAGCAAGGAAACAGTGAATTCTAGTCCTGCCTTAGCCATGAAAACTAGTTGGGTGACTTTGGGCTAATCACTAGGAGAAGTAAGTTCTAGATCGAGTTCCGCCTTGAGCATGAAAGCTGGCTGGGTGATTTTGAGCCAATCACCAGAAAACTGTGAGTTGCAGTCCCGCCTTACGCATTAAAGGCGCCTGAGTAACTTTGAGCCAATCATCAGAAGACTGTGAGTTATGGTCCCGCCTTACGCATTAAAGGTGCCTGAGTAACTTTGAGCCAATCACCAGGAGACTGTGAGTTGTAGTCCTGCCTTAGGCATGAAAGACGGATGGGTAATTTTGGGTCAATCACCAGGAGATGTTAAATTCTAGTTCCGCCTTAAGCGTGAAAGTTCTGCCTTAAGCATGAAAGCTGACTGGGTAATTTTGGGCCAATCACCAGGAGATCGTGAATTCTAGTCTCACCTTCTCTTCTCTTCCCTTCCCTTCCCTTCCCTTCCCTTTCCATCCTATCCCATCCCATCCCATCCCACTCCACTCCACTCCACTCCACTCCACTCCACTCTATCTACTCTACTCTACTTTAAATGAGGTTGTAAATTGGGCCAAAACTCACTTGACAACTGTCTCACTTAGCAAAGGAAATTTGGGGCTCCATGGTGGTCGTAAGCCGAGGACTACCTGTGCCACCCCAGATCTTGTTTTTGCCAATGCCTTCTGCGGCATTTAGCTTTTTCTGCTCCACAAACACGGCAATAGAGAATCACACTCGGCTTGCATCAATTAGAATTAACTTTTAAAGCCTCCCCATTTAAATCTGTCATTACGTTACAAATTACCTTAGCAGCTCGGCTTAACAAGAACCTAAAATACCACTGCATGAAAATGAGGAGTTTTATCATGCATTTGATTTCAAATGTGGGGCCCGCTGTTGAGAGCTTGGGTGTGTGTTTGCTGCGAATGTCAATTTGGAATCAGGGATGGTAATTGAAAACGTTGTGAGGATGGAAACTTGCTGGCCAGACTAATTATGGGGTAATTAATAAAGATAATGAACACCACGTTTGGGTCGAAGGAGGCAGTGATAGAAGTGGGCTACATGCATGAAACCTCTGAAATGTGGAAGTGATAAATGAGCCAAAATATCTATTCCTGTCCATTGGCTTTATTGGGTGCATATATTGCTTTCATGGCCATTTTACTAGCAGCAGTGATTCTCATTGTTATATAGAAAACAGGATGCGCTATCCACAGCCAGTGGCGGGATTCAAATAATTTAACAACTGGTTCTCTGCCCTAATGACCAGTTGGGTAGGCGTGGCTCGGTGGTCATGTGACTGTGTGGGCACGGCCAACTCAACATCACTCAGGTCGATGGGCGCTTCGCCTTAGCTGTTACAATGTCATAAGGGTTAACTGGAGAGGCAGTTTCTGTAAGCAGGGCAACAAAGATGACGCTAGAAACAACACCTGAATGTTTCCTTCCTTCCTGTCTTCCTTACAGGATTAGCCCTGTAGAGTGGAAAAAGAACAAAAGGAGATTTCTTCCAACAACCGGTTCTCTGAACGGCTTAGAAAGTGAACAACTGGTTCTCTGTCCTAATGACCAGCTGGGTAGGCGTGGCTCAGTGGTCATGTGATTGGGTGGGCGTGGCCAACTCAACATCGCTTGCTTTCATGGCCATTTTACTAGCAGCAGTGATTCTCATTTTTATATAGAAAACAGGATGCGCTATCTACAGCAAGTGGTGGGATTCAAATAATTCAATAACTGGTTCTCTGCCCTAATGGCCAGCTGGGTAGGCATGGCTCGGTGGTCATGTGACTGGGTGGGCGTGGCCAACTCAACATCACTCAGGTCGATGGGCGTTTCGTCTTAGTTGTTACAATGTCATAAGGGTTAACTGGAGAGGCAGTTTCTGTATGCAGATCAATAAAGATTAAGCTAGAAGCAACACCAGAATGTTTCCTTCCTGCCTTCCTTACAGGATTAACACAGTAAAGTGGGAAACAAAACAAAAGGAGATTTCTTCCAACAACCGGTTCTCCGAACTGCTTAGAAAGTTAACAATTGGTTCTCCCGAATAGGTGCAAACCGGCTGAATCCCACCACTATAGACAAAGGTGGTTTCTAAAGAGGTGAGACTGGAAGTATGATTTGGATAATCAGGAGATCTAGTTTAGTTTATTATTAGTTTTGTATGCCGCCCACTCTCGGAAGACTCCGGGCGGCATACAAAGTTTGGTCCAGTGCTTAAGGAATTACCCTAAAAAGCTGGAGACTGTGAATTCTAGTTCCGCCTTAGCCATGAAAACCAACTGGGTGACTTTGGGGCCAATCACAGATGGGTTCTAGTCATTTTACAATTGGAAAAAAAGTGACTCATGACCATTTTTCACACGATGGTTGCAACATCCTCACGGCCATATGATCAAGATTCAGACACTAGGCAACTGACATGGATTTATGACGATTGCAGTCTCCCAGGGATATGGGATCCCCTTTTGCAACCTTCTGACAAGCAAAGTCAATGGGGAAGCCAGATCCACTTATCAACCATGTTACTAACTGTTGTGACTCAGCAGAAGTTTGCTGTGAGTTGAGTCGGGATGCAGGAATAACAATGCAGCTGGGGCTCGTTAGTGTGGTCTTCAGAGCCGAGGTGGCGCAGTGGTTAAATGCAGCACTGCAGGCTACTTCAGCTGACCGCAGTTCTGCAATTCGGCTGTTCAAATCTCACCGGCTCAGGGTTGACTCAGCCTTCCATCCTTCCGAGGTGGGTAAAATGAGGACCCGGATTGTTGTTGGGGGCAATATGCTGACTCTGTAAACCGCTTAGAGAGGGCTGAAAGCCCTATGAAGCGGTATATAAGTCTAACTGCTAATGCTATTACTATTGCTATTCTGGAGATAAAAGGACTGATGGTGCCACGCCCTGGTTGCAGAAGTCAATGTTCATTCATTCGTTCGTGGTTCGTCGTTCATCGGTCATGGTTTGTTTGTGAGAGGCACTTGGATAAGTGATTTGCTTTCTGTAAGCTTGATTCAAAGAGACACTTGGAGAAGTGATTTGCTTTCTTTCTGTAAAACCTTTTTGTCAGAGACTTTATTTATGTTTATTTTTGGGCTCGCAGCCAGCGTGAGCCGAGACTGATGAAGTTCTTTCCTTTTAAGTCTGTCTGACTGTCATCTGTTAACGAGCGAGGAAGGGGGGTCAGAACAACTAACTAAACAACCGCAGTGCTTCCCTTAACAAGTGTGACCAGAAAGGTAAAAAAAAATGCCTTTTTCCATAAAATGGAGCAAAATTCACTTAACAACCATCTTGCTTAGCAACATAAATTTTGGGCTCAGTTGCAAGTTGAGGACTACCTTTATATTAACTTTATATTGTGGGATGAGGACCAACAAATCATGATTTGCATCTAGTCTCGAATTTTCCACCTGACCATTTGTTGGGTCTTACCAAATTATTATTATTATTTTTACCTAAAGTCTCTCTTTCTCTCTCTTCTCTGTGTATATTTATTTACCTTAAAAAAGAGCAAACTATATTTAGATTCGTCCATCTATCAACTTCTGTTATTGTTGCTGAAACACCACATTCGAAAACAGTGCCAAGGTGTTTGTGTTTTTTTTCCCCCATACGAAGAGAAAATTAAGACCAATGTAGAACCTGTCGGATATTCTAAGATTTGCACATTTTGTTTTTTTGTTTTTTTTAAAAAAATCCCAACCATGTTGTGCATTATCTATTCCCCAGGGCCGTTTTTGCAGCTTCGACGGGAGTATTCAAATACCATCTTTGCAGATGGCCATGTGGCCAGGATCCAGAAGATTTTGTATAGATGTAAAAGGATGATTTCCCATCTGGAATGATGAAACCTGCCATCTGGCTGCAGTTAACCAATGTTGTGGATAAATACTGGAATAGATGAACTCTTGCTATACCAGACCCCATCCTTCGGGGGAGGAAAAAAAAATGCGGTTATGATTTCTTTTTCATTTATAAGGTTGTTTAGAGATAAAAGAGAAAAAGGAATTTATAGCTCTATTTAGGAAAAAATAGTCTGCCGTTGCAATACGTTTATGCAATTCATTCCGCCTGACCCAGCCGTTTCAGTAAAATATAGAAATCCATTGTGGCAAGTGATCTAGGGGATTATGAAAGAACAGAACGTTGCTAATTTGTCTTATTGTTGGTAGGGCATAGCGGTGGCTCAGTGGTTAAGGCACTGGGCCAGTGGTGGGATACAACTGGTACGCCCCGGTACAGGCGTACCTGTGCCTGCTGGGAGCACCAGTTACCATTCCAGTATGGTGCTCCGGAGGGCCCACCCGCCTGCCTGCTCTCCTTACCGCTATTTGAGCCAATTGGGGCTTTCGAGCATGTGCACGGAGCGTACAGCGCCTGCACGATGCTCTGCCGAGCAGCTGGATTGTTGCGGGCTGTAAATATGCATGTGTGCACTGTGCTTACGCTGCGCATGTTCACATGGTGGATGCCTGGCCCCATTGAAGGGTACTGGTTGCAACAGTATCCGGAACCCACCACTGCACTGGACTTGTTGGCTGGAAAGCTGGCAGCCCAGGTTCAAAACGTGCCACACAACAGAGTGAGTTCCTGAGTAGATAAATAGGCACCACTTTGATTGAAAGGTAAGGTAAGAATAGAATAGGATAGAATAAAATAACAGAGTTGGAAGGGACCTTGAAGGTCTTCTAGTCCAAACCCCTACTCAGGCAGAACACAGCACCATTTCAGACAAATGGTTGTTCAATCTCTTAGCCGAGCCGAGGTGGCGCAGTGGTTAAATGCAGCACTGCAGGCTACTTCAGCTGACTGCAGTTCTGCAGTTTGGCTGTTCAAATCTCACCGGCTCAAGGTTGACTCAGCCTTCCATCCTTCCAAGGTGGGTAAAATGAGGACCCGGATTGTTGGGGGCAATATGCTGACTCTGTAAACCGCTTAGAGAGGGCTGAAAGCCCTATGAAGCGGTATATAAATCTAACTGCAATTGCTATTGCTATTCTTTAAAACTTCCAGTGTTGGAGCATTCATAACTTCTGGAGGGAAGTTGTTCCACAGATTAATTGTTCTGTCAGGAAATTTTTTCTTAGTTCTAGGTTGAATCTCTCCTTGATTATTTTTCTGTTATGGCCCAGCAGGTGCTGTTGGAGCTGCCACCAGACTCCGACAGTGAGGGGCCCTCTGAGTCGGCTCTGGAGGAGGTGGAGGACCCTGGACAGGGTTCCGACTCCGAGCAGGGCGCAGAGAGGCTGGTTGGCCACCAGGAGGCACCTGAGCCTTGGACCAGTGGGAAGGAGACTAGAGAGAGTGAGCCGGAGGCCAGTAGTGAGTTGTTCCTGGATGCACGCCATCGAAGAGCTACTAGGCGTCAGGAACAATTACGCAATTACAGGAGGTGATTGCACTCAGCTGGTGGTCATTAGGCTCCTCTCCAGACTATAAAAAGCTACTTGTGCACACGCCCCTCTTTGCAGAAGTCAACGCAGGATTGAATGTCGGAGGACATTACTGTGAGCTTGGCAGGCTGGATTGCTGCCAAGCCTTATCTGTGTTTATTGCTGCCTGAGTTTGTCTGAATTGCTGCCAAGGTCCTTATCTGTTTGTTATGCTTGGCTTTCAGCCACCAAGGTTTTGGTTTCTTGCTATTAAAGTACATTCCAGTTAAGCTTGTCTCGGCAGTCATTACTGGACGGAGGAGGGGGTCAGAACATTTTTCATTCATTGCTTCTTATCCTGCCTTGGGGTGCTTTTGAGAATACGTTGACCCCCTTTTCTTTGTGGTCAACTTTGAGATATTGGAACCCTGCTTTCATTTCATCCCTGGTCCTTCTTTTCATTAAATTAGACATACCCAATTCCGGTGTATAGTTATTTTCAAGGAGAACGCCTCTGTCAGGGGTGAAATGCTATTGGTTAGGACTGGTTCGCTCAAACCGATAGTAAAAAATGCTACTGGTTTGGGCAAACTGGTATTTCTGACAATCAGCTGGGCGAGGATCAGCTGCGACGCGCGATTAATATTAGCTAGAATTGACGGATTTCCTGCTTTCTAGCTAAAATAAATTGCCTGGCACAACGGACTCCCCCCACCTCCTCATTGTTCTACTTACCTTTGCAACAGAGGTGGGTTCCTACCAGAGTTTGGACCGATTTAGCCGAAACGGTAGCGGTTTGCCAGCCTGAGTCGCCCGAACTGGAACTGGTTCTCTGGTCGGAGCGGCATGGTTTTCCTCCCCATTTTTTTAATGTTCTGCCTATTTATGGGCAACTGTGCACATGGGCGGAGCACACAAAATTGCATGCACACAGAACTGGCAGTAATGCCGACAGCAACCCATCCCTGCTTTGCAGATCAGAAAGCATGCATGCGCACGCAAAGCACATGCTCAGTGGCAGACTCACCTAACCAGTAGCAGACTTCAGAGGATTACATGGTCGAGGTGGCGCAGTGGTTAGGGTGCAGTACTGCAGGCCACTTCAGCTGACTGTTATCTGCAGTTCAGCGGTTCAAATCCCACCAGGCTCAGGGTTGACTCAGCCTTCCATCCTTCCGAGGTGGGTAAAATGAGGACCCGGATTGTTGTTGTTATTTTCTGTCTCAGTAACAAAATAATTGGTGGTGGTTGGTAGGGATTAAAAAAAAATCTTCTGCCCTAGATCCTGACCGTAATGAATTTGGGCGACCCATAGTAGGGTGAATCATAGCTATATATATATATATATATATATATATATATATATATATATATATATATATATATATATATATATATATATATAAAAATAAATAAATAAATAAATATATAAATATATAAATATATAAATATATAAATATATATATAAATATTGGGTTTCTGTCGTGATGGACTCTTGTGACGAGCCGATTGACAGATGATGGAAGCAGTTAGCTTCCTCCCATAATTGGGGCTTACCAGGGGTTGTAAAAATCTAATAGATACCTTTCACCCTGGCTTCGCTGATAACGGATGAGAGCCTGTGGCCTAATGGCTAAGAACTCTGCCTAGTATGCAATTTAGCCCTGGTTCAAATCCCAGTAAGGGTATGGCTAGCTGATGAGAGCTAAATAGCTTGAAATAGATCTATACTAGTCTCCCTTTATTTATTTATCAGCACAAATAAAACACACACACACACACACACACACACACACACACACACACACACACACACACACACACACATATATATATATATATATATATATATATATATATATATATATATATATTTCATATGTCTTAACTGCCGATGTCCGTCAGAGAGGGAGCCTGGGTTGAGTACCATATAAGTTCATCTAACAACACTGTTTTCCAAGATAAAAAAGATCTGCAAGGGGTGTTTTTAAAATTTTTATTCCATTTTTTTTTTTGCCCCTTTGAGTGTATTCTGCTTATGTGATCCTCAAAGTGTAGCTGTTTTCTGGTGGGAGGGGAAACCACAGATTAAAAAAAAAAAGCCATCGCTGGTATAATGCAAAGTTTATTTTTCTTGTCTTCCCCTGTTCTTAATTTCCAAGTCAGATTTGTTCATTGATTATGGGAGACAACTTCCCTTTCGGTCCAGCTCATGAAACCAAATCACCTCCGAATCAATTGTGTGCCTCCGTTTACAGCCATTCCGCTGACTTATGAATTAAATCTGACTCTTAATGAATGAAATGCTTTGGCATTTATTTCATCAGCGAGCTGGGCAATAAAATTCCTGCTTTGAAATCTGAAAAAGATTATTATTTTTAATCTTCCAGGGATATTAACATTCATAGCAAGGAGCCCTTGCCAGCTCATAAGACATCCAAACCTCCTAAATGAAAAAAACTCTCCCTGGCAGCCGTAAGCAAGAAGCTGAGAAAATGTACAGCTTTGTATATTTCTGTTTATTTAATTGTTGATTCCACAGTCAACCTTTATATAGATCCATCCTTGTTGGAACATGGAGTAGCAGTCAAGATATGAGGCAGCTATGATAGGAGGGGAGCGAAGGAAGAGATAGAGAGAGAGAAAATGTTTAACTGGAGAACTCTTTATTAATATTTAATGTGTATTTGCATTAAAACCCCAAATTGTAGTTCCAGATATTTCGTGCCAGTATTTCCATGCTCCCATTAGCAAGATGTAAAGCAGATGTAAAGTGAACTCAAAGAAAGTGTAATGCAGCTTCAGCTTGCCTCTTAACTAGCAAAAAGCCATTGATGAATGGTTGCTGGAGTCTTACTCAGCAAACGGCCTGCAGGAGATATTGGAGGGCACAAAAAAATCAGAGATCCATCGTGATTTCTTCCCCCAGGGATCCCAGAGCATTAAAACGGGAGCAAGAATTATTAATATGACCTATCCTAAGATAAGGCAATGTGGGAGATATGTTTTTATGAGGTGGGAGTTATGAGCTACAGTTTTCCAGGGAATTTGGATACTGGCTCAGTCAGCAGACAAATGCCACTGAGCAGTTAGGCTGAGAAGAGATAAACAAGGTATGCATTAATCTGGGAAGTTCAGGAACGTGACATATTTGGGCTGCATAAATTAATTAAAATAATTGTAAAATAATAATTGTAAAATAATTGTAAAATAATTGTAAAATAATTGTAAAATAATTGTAAAATAATTGTAAAATTATTGTAAAATTATTGTAAAATTATTGTAAAATTATTGTAAAATTATTGTAAAATTGTAAAATTATTGTAAAATTATTGGGAAATTGGGAAATTGTAAAGTAAAATGATTGTAAGATTGTAAAATTGTAAAATTATTGTAAAAGTATTATAAAATTATTGTAAAATTATTGTAAAATTATTGTAAAATTATTGTAATATTATTGTAAAATTATTGTAAAATTATTGTAAAATTATTGTAAAATTATTGTAATATTATTGTAAAATTATTGTAAAATTGGAAATTGGAAAATTGTTAAGTAAAATAATTGTAAAATAATTGTAAAATAATTGTAAAATAACTGTAAAATAACTGTAAAATTGTAAAATAATTGTAAAATTGTAGAATCATAGAGCAGGAAGGGAAATTGGAAGTGGATAATGTTGGATTTTTCCTCTTACCAAAGGGAGTCCCCTTGTGGAATAATGGGAAGCCATTACCATGGCAGCTCTACTGCGCTGCACAGTAGAAGCCATTTTAAGGCACAACAGTTGGTATTTTAACACAACACAGACCCTGAGGAGTTTTAGGGTTGTCTTATCCCCACAGTATTTGTTTCCAGAGAGTAAGTCATCTGTGTGCCAAGTTTGGTTGAAATTGCTCAAGGTGTCCCAGAGTTATGCTGGAACATGAAGCTGATTTGTTTAGCTGTTAATTCTGGTTTTTAAAATAGAATAAAAGAAGATCTTATGAACGCAACATTACCCTTGCTGAAAAAATATATCGACTTTCTGTCGGAAACAGAATAATGAGTGAAGTCAAAATTGTTTCATGTTTTCAGACCTTCGGGCCTACCGCCTGCAAAATGAGAGCCCCCCCACTGACACAATAAAAAGTAAATATCACTATGGAACTTTCCAGATCACATAATTCAAACACAAAAGTTCAGGTGAATATCTCTGTGAAAGCTTCCTTTTCATATCAATCTTTTTTTTTTCTCATTAAACTCAAGCAAATTATTCACCGGGAAAGGAGAAAAGATAGACAGGCCTCATTGATGGAGTAGTTACAAAAAATCAGCCAACAAGGTGCAAAGTACAGTTCTTGACTTACGACCACAATTGAGCCTGTCCTTCATGTTGCTAAGTGAGATATTTGTTAAGTGAGTTTTGCTCCATTTTATGACCACAGCTGTTAAAAGCTGTTATTCTATCACTGCAGTTGTTAAGTTAGTAACATGGTTGTTAAGTGAGTCTGGCTTACCCCATTGACTTTTCTTGTCAGAAGGTCGTAAAAGGGAATCATGTGACCCAGGGACACTGCAACCGTCATAAATATGAACCAAGTGCCAAGCGTCCGAATTTTGATCATATGATCATGGGGGATGCTGCAACGGTCGTAAGTGTGAAAATGGTCATAAGTCCCCTTTTCAGTGCTGTTGTAGTTTCAAACGGTCACTAAGTGGAACTGATGTAAGTCAAGGACTACCTGTACTGTTTCCTCTGAAGAACACAACATTGCATTTCATTTGCTTATGGGACATAATTTATACCTTCTGCATAATCTATATATAAAAAAGCCAAATACTACATATTCATCATGAAATCTCCAGAACTGTAAAGCCTACAAACTCAAAATTTGGCACGTATGCTCCTCTTGGCTTCTAGGTTCTCACTAAGAAAGTTTTTTTTCAAAATGACCATCAGATCATTAGTATTTCTTATATAGTAATCAAAACACTGATGCTAAGGAGTTCTACTACCCCTCCCCACCAGAAAAGAACTCTGTTCCAACTGCTAGTTGCCTCACATTCTGTTAGTTCAAACTAGCAGATGTTCCATTCCTTCATTCAGGAGTGGTCTGGGGCTCCTTACAGTACTAAATGTCGGTACTTGACCAAAATGTCTACACCTTCCACCTATGGAACTACTTCTGGACTCAAGGCGGCGGGAGCAATATTCCCTTACATGTTTCAATCACCGACTACCACTGAGCCAATGGATTGAACCGGATTTCTCCTGCATTGCCTGATCATACAGTTTTGTTGCGAAGCAAAGGGATCCAGCTAATACAAAAATATGTATAATAAGCTGAATCAAGCTGTGGAAATCTCTAGGCTGAACCAATTCAGCAGTTAATGGGATTTTTTAATATATATTTTAATGGTCTCCCATTAAAACAGATGTCGTACAGAAGAGTAGGTCAAATTCTCCTAGGATGATGGCTTGACGTAGCTTTTCTCACTAATGGATGCTTTTCTGCTTCAGTAGAGCAACATTTAGATGAGTTGCCCCAGCGAGAGAAGACACCCATCTGATTCCAAAGGGCCTCGCCTCTCTATCTTTCTACTTGTGTTGCTGAAATCTCTCAAAAGGGCAAAAAACAAACAAACAAAAAAACCAAAAACAATCCACTGGTGAAGAAATTGAATTATGAGACTATCAGACCTGGAAGCCATCATGTCAGCGTTCCAAGTATCATGTAGAATTAAATCAGAGTCCAAGGCAAAACGATCCATAAAGTTCCAATTTAATAAATCAGACATCTTAGCACATCTGTGTAATCCCAATTCTAAAGCGCTTCCTGGGATTCCACCCAGTTAAAAGTTCATGATCTTGACCCCAAATCCATCACATGGTCCAATCTTCTTCTTCCACCCTGTCATCTCCACCCAGCTGCTTCCGGTCAGGTGTAAAAGTGTGGAGACAAAAGATGACCTTGCTCTTCTAGAAAAGAATGACAACAACACATTCCACAATCCTACTCCTTTCTATTCCCCCCCTCCCATCAATTATTCTAAAGAAACAGCATAATGAAATAAGAGAAAGCCTGGCAGGCCAAAATTCTAAAAGGAATATAATTGCAGGCCTGACACATCTTTTGCATTGGGCCTTCAAGCCTGCCATATTTAATGTTGTGGGAAAATGGGAGGGGTGATTATATGGAGTATGGGAGACATATAAAGTCATAATAACATTCCTTTCTCAGGATTGCGAGAACAAGTTTGGTCTAGTGATTAAAGCACCGGACTAGAGAGTGGGAGACTGTGAGTTCTAGTTCACCTTGGGCATGAAAGCCAGCATGGACCAATCACCAGGGAATTGGAGGAGGAAGAGGAGGAGCAGGAGAATTAAAGATACAGATTATCAGAGTTGGAAGGGATCTTATCAGTCATGTAGTCCAAAAGCAGGAGACCCTACATCATTTCTGACCGATGGCAGTCCAGTCTCTTCTTGAAAGCTTCCAGTGATGAAGCTCCCACAACTTCCGAAGGCAACTTCTGTTCCATGGGTTGATTGCTCTCACTGTCAGAAAAGTTCTCCTTATTTCTAGGTTGAATCTCTCCTTGGTCAATTTCCATCCATTGTTCCTTGTCTGGTCTTCGGGTGCCTTGGAAAATAGCTTGAACCCCTTCCTCTCTGTGGCAGCCCCTCAAATATTGGAAGACTGGTATCCTGTCTCTCCTGGTCCTTCTCTTCACTAGACCAGCCAGGCCTTGTTCCTGCAACCATTCATCAGATGTTTGAGCCTCCAGTCCCCTAATCATCTTTGTTTCTCTTCTCTGCACTCTTTTTAGAGTCTCACCATCTTTTTTTCAGGAGAGGGGAAGAGGAGGAGGAGGTCCTTCAGTCTAGAACTAAGAGATAAATCTGAAACTTGGGATTTTTTTACAAGTTGACCATTGGAGCTTCTCAATAAAGTCCCACTCCCACAATTTGATCCAATAACACTCATGAAGAAAAAGCTCGTGTATCGGAGACTGGGGTAAACTTGAGATCCTGGCTGGTCATCATCAGTCCTTCCCTATTGGTTCTAAAATACAGACAGATTCTGACTTTTATTATTTGGCGACCTACAGATAATCCCTGTGGGATCAAATCTGGGAACGTAGATACGTAACTGCTCTAACTTCATCATCAAATTCTCTAGTAATAACCAGAGGCGACAGCCTTCAGGAGTTGCCCGAAGAAATAAAGAAGGACTCGTTTTCTTTCCATTATGATCTCGTTGCTGATTTTAATCTGATTTTATTCTATTTTAATGATCAGTGATTTCAGAGATTATAAAATCACTGCAAAACCAAAGCACAAAAATCAAACTACTAGTATTACTTTTTCATGTTTTATTCATTTTATTTATATAACATTCAATTTACGATGAACAGCGTGTGATCTGGTACAGTTATTTTTAAACAATCGTAAGCCATATATTGTAGTAGTATTCATCACGATAATATTGATAATATAATAATATAATAACAATAATACTTAATATCTTCTTTAACAAACTCTCCACATTAATATTTCCTTTTTTTTATGTTTCCTCCTTTCTGACTTCTCTTTGTATTGTCTAGCCATTGATAAAATACATCCCATATCAAAAAAAATATTCAGCTTCTTCTTTATCCGTAATAGTGAGTGTTAATCTATCCATTTCTGCGCATTCTAATATTTTCTTAATTACATTCTCATCTGACGGAAACTCATCGTTTTTCCATTGCTACGCAAATACAATTCTGGTTGCGGTTAGTATATGTAAAACCAGATACATATTCTTTTAATCATATTTTTTCTGGTATAATGCTCAGCAAAAATATCTCTTGTTTCAAGCAGAGATGGTATTCAGCTGGTTTTGACAGGTTCTGGAGAACCGGTAGCGGAAATTTTGAGTAGTTTGGAGAACCGTCAAATAGGCTGGCCCCGCCCCTGCTGTCCCCCAGCCTCCCATCTGATCTTCTTTTGTTGCCCTGAAAAGGAGAACGGAGCTGGAAAGCAGGTTAGTGGGATGGGGAGGGAATGGGGATTTTGCAGTAATCCCCTCCATGCCCACAAAGCCACACCCACAAAGCCACACCATACCCACAAAGCCACGCCCACAGAACCGGTAGTAAAAAAATTGAATCCCACCACCGGTTTCAAGTTTATGTATTGCTTTATCATTTTTCCCAACAATTACTAGTATTTCATTGGTGTCCTTGGTATTCTCTGCGCTTGGTTGTTTTCTTGCAGACATCTGATTACCAAACTAGGCTACATCATCAGTTGATGTTGAATGAGTGTCTCAGTCCCCATGACCTCCATAATATAAACAAGTACCTCTTGCTTCTAAAATGGATTTTGTAGATGTGATTTCCATTTACAAAATATATGGATCAATATTTATCAGTATTCTGTCTGACTCTTGTACTGGGAAACAATGGGGGTTTTCATAGATGCTTTTATGCCAAAATCTGTATTTGTTTCTATTCAAGACTTTTCCTAACATAATTTTTTTTCTACGCAGTTTCCCAAAGGCTCCTAGCTATTGAAGTAATTAAGTGAGAAACGCTTTCATACCAATTTCCCCAATGGCTCATTTTGGATTCCATATTTCCCCAGTGCATACTTTTTATTTTCTAATACGTAAAGGCTTTCTCTCTCTTTCGCGGAGCAGATTTATTTATTTTTTGTTTCATATGCAGCTTTAAGAAGATGCTTTCCTTTTTCAAATCTAACTCTCAACCCCTATCAAAAGGATATGGAGCTGTAGATGTCTAACAAAGAAAGCTGGACATTCGTCAACGTCATTTGGGTCTATAGCAATACAATAGCATTTAGACTTATATGCCGCTTTTCCAATCTTAGCTCGTCATTTTACCCACCTCGGAAGGATGGAAGGCTGAGTCAACCATGAACTGGTGAGGATCGAACTCCTGGATGTGGGCAGAGTTAGCCCTGCAATACTGCCTTCTAACCACTGCACCACCATGGTTCTATGTCTTGCTGATGAATCCAATTCAACGAATTAATTCTTCTAGAAGTATAAACAGGTGTCATTTGTACGCCAGTCTTTGGCATCTATGTGGCTGCTTTGGAAAGGACTGCTAGAATTGAAGTAGCCATGGATGGATGGATGGATGGATGGATGGAGGAGGAGGAGTAATAGTAG
This sequence comes from Thamnophis elegans, assembly GCF_009769535.1. NCBI lineage: Eukaryota > Metazoa > Chordata > Lepidosauria > Squamata > Natricidae > Thamnophis > Thamnophis elegans. The sequence goes on from NC_045549.1 coordinate 5,597,230, forward strand.
TAGGAGGAGTTATCCATTTAGAATAACAGACTAACAGAGTTGGAAGGGACCTTGGAGGTCGTCTAGTCTAGGGGGGCCAGCAACCTTAAATACTCAACGCCACAAAGGTCCTAACCAGAATCCCCCCATTCAATTCTGGAGCAGACCAGAAATCCAGTTCCTCTACCATAGAGTCTCCTTCTAGCGCAGCATGCTTTTTCCTTTCTCTGTCCTAACCGAAAGCCCTATGAATTGTGGAGCAGATTGGAAAACCTGCCCCTTGCCATAGAGTCTCCTTCTGGTACATCGTGCTTCCCCCCTCCCCTCACTGAAAGCTCCTCTCAGAATTGTGGCGCCGACCAGTGACAGGGAGCTGCAGCAGAAGGCTGAAAGAACCACATGCAGCTCCAGAGCCACAGTTTCCAATCCCTGACCTAGGCATCTAATCATGGAAACGTATCAATTTCACCATCCGAACCTCATCATATTTGCTTTCAATTTAGGGAACATCAGGACTCCTCTTAGTGATTAATACCCATCTCAAGAACCTGTACGGCGTCCTGTGGCCGACGAGTGGCTGACATTTGAATAAATCAAAATAGTTGGGGTTGAAGTGGCTGAGAGCGATGGATCTTTCAACTGCAAAGGATGTCCAAGGAAGAACCTCCTTTCTCTCTAAATTGCATCTCTCTGGGCCGTCATCTCTTTACTAATACTACTTTGACATTTAACACTAATTAGTAGGCTGGTTATACTGTCTGCACCTGAGCATTTATCACACTTGCATTTTTCTCCAGGAACCCCAACACAACTTATCAGGAGGAGGTGCTTTCCAATTTTAGCTTCACAATGTTTCTGTGGGCAGGTTACTCTAAGATAGTATCTGCGATAGATACCATGAGGTGGGCAGAGAGGAAAACATGTAGTAGGATTTTACTGTCTTGGAAGAGTGAGGTTGAAGTATCAGATGGGTGTGATATGTTATCTTTAGTTAACATCAACATCGATCAGTGGTGGGTTCCTACCGGTTCAGCCCGGTTCAGCTGAATCGGTAGTGGTATGGCGGCCTGGGTCGCTGATACCGGCAGTGACCTAGGCATGCCATGCCCCCGAACCGGTTTCCTGGTCACCGCCGTCACTGCTGCCATCTTGTTTTTGAGTTCTGCGCATGCGCAGAACAATTTTAATTAAACTGCACATGTGCATGCACGAGCAAACCGGCAGTAAAGCCGGCCGAAACCCACCCCTGACATCGACGAACAATATTTTATTTTATTTTATTTATTTATTTAGTTTGTCAAACATGCACAAGACAACAGGAGTAGGTATGAACATAAGCATGAATGGAGAAAGCAGATACAGATAAATGGGGACAGAAAGACAAGGACGGAAGGCACACTGGTGCGCTACGGACCTCTTAGGAATGGGGTGAGGTCCACGGTAGAGAGTTTAAGGATGAAGCTATGGGGGCTTTGAGGATGTAACAAAGGAGTCATACCTAGATATTATCTAGATATGACTCCACACTATGGTTGTGGAAGATGACTATATCTGCTTTGACATTCTGTACCATGGACGTACCATTTTTCTGTCAAACAAAGTAGCCAAATTGGATCGCTGTTCAATCACACTGTCAAACTGAGGTAATTATTTTGCACTTCCATAGAATCCTTGAATTGCAGGGCTGAAAGGGATCTTGGAGGTCTTCTAGTCCAACTCCCTGGCCAAGGCAGGAGTTCTTATACCATCCTGCACAAATGGCTGTTCTCCACATCCCCCTCCTTCATCATGTTCATTTTCTTTTTTCTTCCCCTCATTCTCCCTCTCTTCCTCCTCCTGCTCCTCCTCTTCTTCCTCCTCCTCCTCCTTCTTCTTTCCCTCATTCTCTCCTCCTCCTTTCTTCTTCCTCTTTCTCCCTCCTCTCCTCCTTCATCTTCTTCATTTTTCTTCTTTCTTCTTCCCCTTTCTCCCTCTCCTCCTCTTTCTTTCTTTCTTTCTTTCTTTCTTTCTTTCTTTCTTTCCTCCTCCTCCTTCCTCTTCTTAATTTTCCTCCCTCTCCTCCTCTTCCATCATCTTCTTCTTCATTTTCTTCTTTCTCTTCTTCTTTTATTTCTCACCCTCCTCCTCTTCCTCCCTATTCTTTTTCTGACACTCACACAATTGCATAATTTCCTTATGCAACATCACCTGGACCTCACAATCATCAGAAAGTAGTTGTCCGTGTTGCTATGGAGACAGAGGAGTAGGGGGTGGTGGATTGGAGGTGTGTCCCTCCTCCCCCTCCCCCTCTTCCTTGCCTTGGATAAAGTTTAATGAATTTGAAATTCTAAAGGAAACTCTTGCAACGGGCAACGGAGAGAAGGACATGACCCAGAGAAGGAGGTAGAAGGGAAACTGCAGGCATAATTGGCAAAATCAATAGCTAAGAGAGAGATGAATGGCAGATAATGAAATATTATACACCTGGCTGCTCATTTTCATTCCACAGCTATTGTTATTTGATTAAATGGATGGGGGAACATTTCACCTATAAACAAGGAAGTCTGACACACGCAGGTATCAATAGAGGAAAGCCATTTGCTTGTTAATTCTGCCTCGACCAGTTTGAAGGCACTCAAATCCTGCAGAGACTGTCTTTCCCATCCTTCATATCATAGGGGAGAGAAACCTTGAAGAATGTTTGGAAAATCCAAACCAACCACAAATGAAATTCCTTTGCTCTCAAGCGTCACTTGTCAGTATCTCTAGGTCTGTAATCTGGAATTTCAGATATTTTTTGTAATGCACTCAAGCACATACATAACAGTGGTGGGATTCAAATTTTTTACTACCGGTTCTTTGGGTGTCGCTTGGTGGGTGTGGCAGGGGAAGAATACTGCAAAATCCCCATTCCTCCCCACTCCTGGGGGAAGATACTGCAAAATCTCTATCCCCACCCCACTCCAGGGGAAGGATACTGCAAAACCTCCATTCCCTCCCCACTCCAGGGGAAGGATACTGCAAAATCTCCATTCCCACCCCACTCCAGGGGAAGGATACTGTAAAATCTCCATTCCCACCCCACTCCAGGGGAAGGATACTGCAAAATCCCCATTCCTTCCTGATCAGCTGGGACTCGAGAGGCAGAGAATAGATGGGGGCGGGGCCAGCCAGAGGTGGTATTTACCGGTTCTCCACACTACTCAAAATTTCCACTACCGGTTCTCCAAAACTGGTCGGAACCTGCTGAATGCCACCTCTGATACATAAGTAGGATTCCCACAAGTTGACTAACCTGGTTATGGGGTTATATTACTTGTTGTTGTTCAATGGCTAAATCATGTCTGACTGTTCTCAGCCCCATGGTCCACAGCACACCAGACCCCCTTGTCCTCTGCTGTCTTCCGGAGTTTGCTCAATTTCATGGTCCTTGTGTTGATGGCTCTATCTAACCATCTTGCCTCCAGAAGTTGCAAATGTTCCAACCCTGGACGTTTTTAAGAAGATGTTGGATAATCCTTTGTCTGAAGTGGTGTAGGGTTTCCTGCCTAAGCAAGGGGTTGAACTAGAAGACCTCCAAGGTCCCTTCCAACTCTGTTATTCTATTCTAACTGGAGCCAGCCCCAAAGAGGTCACCACAACTTCCAAAATGTTCCAGTTGGAGATACAGTAACACACATTTTCCATTTTGTATGGGATGTTTTGCACGATGGCTTTCAAACGCAATCTTCTCAAGGCAACGGAATCCTTGTGAAATTTTAAATGAGATCAAAACTAAACAGGCCATTTTGGGTTTTTTTTTAAAATTGCCTGGCGGATGATGTTCCTTTTCCTTGATATGAATCAAACCAGCACTTTGATACTTGCAAAACATTTTTTGGAGGCATGCTAACATGGTCTCCTGGTGCTGTTCGTTAATTAAATCTGAAGATTTGTTTATTCAGGAATCGTGGAAACAAAAGAGTTATTTTAAGCTCTTTTTATTCACAATGGCAGTTTGTGTCTTGACTGAGCCCATTCAGATGTGTTTAGAACATATACCCCCCTGAATTTGTATCCACCCAGAATAAATCAAGCAGAATAACAGAATTTGAAAGAACTTTGGCTGTTTTCTAGGCCCAACCTCCTCCTTCTACGTCCAACCTTCTTCAAGAAGGAAACCCTACATCATTTCAGACAAGTGGCTATCCAATCTCTTCATGGGGCTGCCCTTGAAGAGTATTCGGCGACTTCAGCTTGTCCAGAATGCGGCCGCGCGAACGCGCTTCAATTCACCCACGTAACACCTATCCTCCGCGAGCTGCACTGGCTGCCTATTGATCTCCGGATTCGCTTCAAGGTGCTAGTTGTCACCTACAAAGCCCTTCATGGTATTGGATCTGGGTACTTGAGAGACCGCCTACTGCCAATTACCTCCACTAGACCAATAAGATCCCACAGACTAGGCCTCCTCCGAATTCCATCAGCCGCCCAGTGTTGACTGGCGACTACCCGGAGGAGAGCCTTCTCTGTGGCTGCTCTGACCCTGTGGAACGAACTCCCCGTGGAGATTCGTACCCTCACCACCCTCCAGGCCTTCCGCATAGCCCTTAAAACCTGGCTGTTCCGACAGGCCTGGGGCTAAAGACTTGCAGCCCCACTTCGAATGGTATGATTGTTGTGTTTTTTTAACTGTGTATTGTCTTTATATTTTGTAACTTTGTTTGTTTCCCCCTCCTTGAATTGTGAGCCGCCCTGAGTCCCTTTCAGGGAAAAGGGCGGCATACAAATAAAGTAAATTCAAATTCAATTCTTAAAAACATCCAGTGATGGAGCATCCTTGTTCAGTTTCCATCCATTGTTTCTTGTCCTGCCTTCAGGTGCTTTGGAGAACATGTTGATCGCCTTCCTTCCTTCCTTCCTTCCTTCCTTCCTTCCTTCCTTCCTCCCTCCCTCCCTCCCTCCCTCCCTCCCTCCCTCCCTCCTCCCAGCCCTTTCCCCTCTCTTTCTCCTGCCTTATAGAATCATAGGGCTGAAAGGGATCTTGGAAGTCTTCTAGCAATAGCAATAACACTTATACTTATATACCGCTTTACAGGCTTTACAGCCCTCAAATAGGTCCTCATTTTACCCGCCTTGGAAAGGATGGAAGGCTGAGTCAACCTTGAGCCAGTCCGGATTAAACTGCTGACAGTGGTATACTCCTAACCTGCAGTACTGCATTCTAACCACTGAGAATGGAGAATGAGAAAGGGAATTAAGAGAGGGAGGAAGGAAGGAAGGAATAGCAATAGCACTTAGACTTATATACCACTTTAGAATGCTCTACAGCCCTCTCTAAGCGGTTTACAGAGTCAGCTTGTTGCCCCCAACAATCTGGGTCCTCATTTGACCCACCTGGGAAGAATGGAAGGCTGAGTCAATCTTGAGTCTGGTGGGATTTGAACTGCCAAATTGCAGGCAGGCAGCAGTCAGTAGAAGTAGCATGCAGTACCGCACTCTTACCACTGCGCTACCAAGGCTCATAGTCCAACCCCCCCGCTGAAGCGGAAAGCCCTAGGCAATTTCAGACAAGTGGTTATCCAACATCTTCTTAAAAACTTCCAGTGTTGGAGCATTCACAACTTCTGGAGGCAAGTTGCTCCACTGTTTCATTGTCCTCACTGTCGGGAAATTTCTCCTTAGTTCCAAGTTGCTTCTCTCCTTGATTAGTTTCCACCCATTGCTTGTTGTCCTGCCCTCAGGTGCTTTGGAGAATAGCTTGACTCCCTCTTCTTTGGAGCAATCCCTGGATATATTGGAACTCTGCTATCATGTCTCCCCTAGTCCTCCTTTTCATTAAACTAGACATACCCAATTCCTGCAACGGTTCTTCGTACATGATTTGAAGTTCAACTTAGCCAGCATGCAAACAGGCAAGCAAGATCTGCAAATGCACTACGATGAGTTTGAAAAGCATAGTTTACTTCTCTCTCGAGCTGACCTTCTGAGGCAACTTTGGGGGCAGAATTTCCAATTTCGGGATGAATTATTGGGGGGGAAAAGCGAGGCATTTGTCAGCATTAATGGGGCGATGTCATAAAAAAAGGCCAATTAAGGAGGAGGGAGTGAAATTTGTTGCCTGAGTAAAGTCCTCATTCTCTTGCCAATCAGGAGGCAGCCAAAAAGGTCAGGAAAGGCAGGTCAGTGTTGACATGCAGGAAAATCTATTTTATTATGTGAGAAAGCTAATTGGATCCCTACTAGCCAGAGATCTTTAATAGAAATCGAATCTTTAATAAGCAGTATAAGTTTCTGGAGCTGGCACTTCAACTTCTGATATGAAGCAAGGAGATAGATTACAATAAGGTAAAGGTTCCCCTTGTACATGCCCATATTTATCAGAGTATAAGACGCACCAAGATTTTGAAGAGGTAAATTTTTTAAAAAAGTTTTTGCACTCTGCAAAAAACGGCCCATTTTTTTGCAAAAAGAGGCCTGTTCTTTGTCAAAAAAAAAGGGCATGGATAGCCTTTAGGAGGCTTATAGAGTGCTTCTGGGGGCTGGGGAGGGGGCAAAAATGAGAAAAAAGCAATAGCAGTTAGACTTATATACCGCTTCATAGGGCTTTCAGCCCTCTCTAAGCGGTTTACAGAGTCAGCATATTGCCCCCACAGTCTGGGTCCTCATTTCACCCACCTCGGAAGGATGGAAGGCTGAGTCAACCCTGAGCCGGTGAGATTTGAACTGCTGAACTGCAGCTAGCAATCAGCTGAAGTGGCCTGCAGTACTGCACTCTAACCACTGCGCCACCTCGGCTCTTCTTGGATAGATGATAGATAGATAGATAGATAGATAGATAGATAGATAGATAGATAGATAGATAGATAGATAGATAGTTAGATAGATAGGATAGCTATGATAGAGATATAGAGATAGATAGATAGATAGATAGATAGATAGATAGATAGATAGATAGATAGATAGATAGATAGATAGATAGCAATAGCAATAGCAATAGCAGTTAGACTTATATACCGCTTCATAGGGCTTTCAGCCCTCTCTAAGCGGTTTACAGAGTCAGCATATCGCCCCCAACAACAATCCGGGTCCTCATTTTACCCACCTTGGAAGGATGGAAGGCTGAGTCAACCCTGAGCCGGTGGGATTTGAACAGCCGAACTGCAGAACTGCAGTCAGCTGAAGTAGCCTGCAGTGCTGCATTTAACCACTGCGCCACCTCGGCTCTCTATAAGCCTCCTAAAGGCTAAGCATGACCATTTTGGTGAAGGGGGCGGGGTTTCAGGAGGCCAAAAATGGCTGTATTTGGTGTATAAGATGCACCAATATTTTCACGCTCTTTTAGGGGAGGGGGGGAAGGAGCGTCTTATACTCCAAAAATACGGTACCTGTATTTTGAGTTGTTCTGTCATGAAAACATTTCAGTTTGGGAAAGTTTCAATCTTGTAACATTTCTAGAAGTGAGGTTTGAAGTAGTCAGAGAGGCCTGGTGTGTTTACCCAATTGCTTTCAGCGCTTAGCTAAACAATCATAGATTTACCTCTTAGGGCAACAAAAATAGAAAATAGCACCAGAATATATTCTGACTGCATTCTGAGGATGAATCTCCTTCTGTAAAGCTTCCATATTTTAGTTGTTTTCTTACCTTGAGACATATGGAGAATAAATCCCCACTCTCTTGCCTAAGAGGCACTTGAAGTATGAAAAGATTTTCTATCATGTGTTCCATCAGCCATTTCTAGTTTATGCTAAATATCTCCACATCCTTTAACTGTTTCCCAAGGATTTAGGATCTCCAAGCTCCGCATTATCATTATTGTCTTCTTTGTCCTCTTTGAAGTAGGGAAAAGGGAGGGAGGGAGAGAGGGAGGGAGGAAGGAAGGAAAGGAAGGGTGCGGATGGGAAGAAAGGGAAGTGAAGATAGAAGGAAGAAAGGAAGGAAGGAGGAAGGAAAGAAGGAAGGAAGAAAGTAAGGGTGTGGAGGGGAAGAAAGGGAGGATAGAAGGAAGGAAGGAAAGGGAAGGGAGGGAGGGAGGGAGTATGGAGGGGAAGAAAGGGAAGGAAAGACAGAGGAAGGAAGGAAGGAAGGAAGGAAGGGTGTGGATGGGAAGAAAAGGAAGGGAAGATGGATGGATGGAAGGAAGGAAAGAATGAAGGGGAAGGGAGGGAGTATGGAGGGGAAAAAAGGGAAGGGAACCCAGGAAGGAAGGAAGGGTGTGGAGAGGAAGAAAGGGGGGATAGAAGAAAGGAAGAAAAGAAGGAAGGAAGGGGAAGGGAGAAAGTATGGAGGGGAATAAAGGGAAGGGAAGACAGAGGAAGGAAGGAAGGAAGGAAGGAGGGAGGGAGGGAAGGAAGGGTGTGGAGAGGAAGAAAGGGAAGGGAAGATAGAAGAAAGGAAAAGGAAGGAAGGAAGGAAGGAAGGAAGGAAAACATCAGGGCATTTTTGGTACAATTCTCATTGAGAGTCTGAACCCAAGGCTGCCCCATCATATTAGCTTTTCATTGTAATTGTAATTTTTAACTTTTTATTCTATTGCAATTCTATTTTATTCTATTGCAATTCTTTCTTTCTGATGGTTTATGTTTTATTATAAGCTGCTCAGAGTCACTCTATTAGCGAGATGGGCAGCCCAGAAATCCAATAAATAAAATAAACTCCAAATGGGTTCAAAGGTGAATCTTTTTAATGGTCTGATTTCTGACAGGTAGAAATGTTTATTTTGAAGCTGACAGTTGAAACCCGGATTGTTCCCATCCGTCTTGGCAGGTACGAGTCTAAAAGTTATAATTTCAGTATTAGCATATGTTTTGTCACTGCGGCATTTGTTTATGGGAGGGAAATTATGGAAGGAAAATTAATGTAGCGTGCACTTTCATTTGATTCCCCCCCCTTTAACACAGTTATGGGCTGGCTTGTATAAAATCTATTCCTCCATCAAAATGCAGATGCTCATTTCATTAATACAATTAACCCAATACAAGCACTCCGGGTTGAATCTCCTAGGAGTTGGATCGTTTCCATATATCAGGGTTAAGGGAGAAATTAGACACTAGCAAACCTGTCGGTACAATTTTGCCTCGTCTAATATGGTGAAAAGTTGCTAATTGCCTGGAAAGAAGTCAAAAGCAACAGTGATGGCTTCTTAAAGGTAAAGGTTCCCCCTTCCCAACTCTAGGGGGCGGTGCGCATCTCTGTTTCAAAGCCGAAGAGCCAGCGCTGTCCAAAGACATCTCCGTGGTCATGTGGCCGGCATGACTCAACACCAAAGGCGCATGGAACGCTGTTACCTTCCCACCAAAGGTGGTCCCTGTTTTTCTACTTGCATTTTTATATGCTTTCGAACTGCTAGGATGGCAGAAGCTGGGACAAGTAACGGGAGCTCACTCCGTTACGCGGCGCTAGGGATTCGAACCGCCGAACTGCCGACCTTTCTGATTGACAAGCTCAGCATCTTAGCCACTGAGCCACCGCATCCCCTTAACAACTTCTTACTTGTTATTGAATAAAATAGACAGATACCGGTAGTCCCTGACTTACAACAGTTCATTTAGTGACCTTTCGGAGATGAAAAACAAGTGATGTACAACCATTTTTCACACTTGCGACCATCGCAGCATCCCTGTGGTCACCTGATCAATATTTGGATGCTTGGCAGCAGACTCCTATTTATGATGGTTGCAGTGACCTGGAGTCATGTGATCACCTTTTGTGACTTCCCGACAATGGTTGTAAGTTGAGGACTACCTATATGATTAGGAAATACCTCCTAATAATCTAGTTTCTAAAATCCACCCATTGCTTCTTGTCCTGCCCTCAGACGCTTTGGAGAATAGCTTGACTCCCTCTTCTTTGGGGCATCCCCTGAGATATTGGAAGACTGCTATCAGGTCTCCCCTAGTCCTTCTTTTCATTAAACTTAGACCTACCCAGTTCCTGCAACCGTTCTTCATATGTTTTCACCTCCAGTCCCCTAATCCTCTTTGTTGCTCTTCTCTGCACTCTTTCTAGAGTCTCCACATCTTTTCTACATCATGCCGACCAAAACTGAATGCAGCATTCCAAGTGTGGCCTTACCAAGGCCTTATAAAGTGGTATTAACCCTTCACGTGATCTTGATTCTCTCCCTCTGTTTATGCAGCCTAGAACTGTGTTGGCTTTTTTGGCAGCTGCTGCACACGGCTGGCTCCTATTTAAATGGTTGTCCACTAGGACTCCAAGTTCCCTCTCACAGTTACTACTATTGAGCAAGGTACCACCTATACTGTACCAGTGCATTTGGTTTTTAACAAAATTAACACTTCACGTGATTTTATGGAGTTGAGCGCTGGCCCCTAGGGGCAGACACAACTATTTATTCTATTTATTTATTTGTCAAGAAGTACAAAGGAACAAGTATGAAAACACATGAAAAAAATGGCAGGAATAAATGGATATAAATAAGCAAAACATATACGCAAACACATAAAAAGAATACATATAAATGGGGACAGTAGGACAGGGATGGCAGGCACACTGGTGTGCTTATGAGCCGAGGTGGTGCAGTGGTTAGGGTGCAGTACTGCAGGCCACTTCAGCTGACTGTTATCTGCAGTTCAGCGGTTCTAATCTCACTGGCTCAAGGTTGACTCAGCCTTCCATCCTTCCAAGGTGGGTGAAATGAGGACCCAGACTGTGGGGGCAATATGCTGACTCTGTAAACTGCTTAGAGAGGGCTGAAAGCCCTATGAAGCGGTATATAAGTCTAACTGCTACTGCTATTGCTATTGCTATTATGCACGCCTCCTTTATGGATCTTTTAAGAAATGCGTTTAAGGTAAATGTTTTGGGGGTTAGAGGAACTAACTAGACAGGGGAACCTTTACCATAATTTAACTGTTTGGGCTAATCCAAATCCCTCTTTCAATAATTCACTTGGCTTGATTACACCCTTTCCCAATAAGCAATTTTCAAACTGGGATTGTTTCAGAGAGTCAGTTTTGAGCTGAATAAAGTAATAATCTTCACTTCAACATCTTGCCTATATGTCTTACTCAGTTGGTGGGATTCAAATTTTTTTGCTACCGGTTCTGTGGGCGTGACGTGACTTGGTGGGTGTGGCTTGGTGGGCGTGGCAGATGAAAGTTACTGCAAAATCCCCATTCCCTCCCGATCAGCTGGGACTCGGGAAGCAGAGAATAGATGGGGGCAGGGCCAGCCAGAGGTGGAATTGACTGGTTCTTCCAACTACTCAAAATTTCCGCTACTGGCTCTCCAGAACTGGTCAGAACCTGCTGAATACCACCTCTGGTCTTAATGCCTTTAATGCAGGACACACAATAATATTTTTGCTAAAAATATGGAGCCAAGACCCCTGAATATTATTAGATGTCTCGCATAATAGCTTTCTAATTTTGCCCATAATGATTTCCTGGCTTAATTATTTCCTTTCAATAAAGACACTAACTGTTCTCCTAGTCATAAGAAAAGATAACTCTTCCATAATCATATGACATCCATAATTTAGATAATTTAGGGTTTTCCTTTTGATAAAAAAGCATTAATTATTGAACTAATAAATCACTTTATATTTATTTTTTAAAAAATATACACTCAGGAGGGTTTTAACCATCTATTTGTATGGGTTTTGATTTTAGATAAGCAATCTATATTTGAAGAAAATTATCCTGGAGATAATTATTGCAAAATTACAACATGTAATTTTACATATATTCAAACAAAACAAAATACTATATAGATAATAGTATAGAGAGACTTACAACCATAGTTGTTGAGCCCCAAATTTCTGTTGCTAAGCAAGGCAGTTGTTAAGTGAGTTTTGCCCCACTTTATGACCTTTCTTGCCACAGTTGTTAAACGAATTCCCGCAGTTAACTTAGCAGTTGTTAAGAGAATCTGACTTTCCCATTGACTATGCTTGTCTCAAAGTTACAATTGTGATCACATGACCCCGGGACACCACAACTGTCATAAATATGAGTCAATTGCCTGAATTTTGATCACATGACCATGGGGATTCTGCAATGGTCATAAGTATGAAAAACGGCCATAAGCAGAGGTGGGATTCAAAAATTTTAGCAACCGGTTCTCTGCCTGGAAGCTCTCCGAAGGCCAGAAATGGGCCCATTTCTGGACTTCCGGGAGGCCCATTTTGTGCCCTCCCCAGGCTCTGGAAGCATTCCTCAAGCCTCAGGAGGACAAAAACAGACTCCCCCAGGGTCGAGAGGCCCGTTTCCAGACTCCTAGAACTTCCGGGAGGCCCGTTTTCACTCTCCCGGAGCCTCTTCATGGGTCCTGCACTTACCTGGCATTCAAAACGGGCCTTGTGGAGACTTCTGGAGGTGTGGGCAGGGCCACTCCTTGTAAATACCAGTTCGGTGAACCAGATGTAAAATTAGTATCTGTTTCACCCAAATTGGTCCGAACCAGCTGAATCCCACCCCTGGTCATGTCACCGTTTTTAGGGCCATTGTAACTTTGAACAGTCGCTAAATGAAGGAGCCGAGGTGGCGCAGTGGTTAAATGCAGCACTGCAGGCTACTTCAGTTGACTGCAGTTCTGCAGTTCGGCTGTTCAAATCTCACCGGCTCAGGGTTGACTCAGCCTTCCATCCTCCCGAGGTGGGTAAAATGAGGACCCGGATTGTTGTTGGGGGCAATATGCTGACTCTGTAAACCGCTTAAAGAGGGCTGAAAGCCCTATGAAGCGGTATATAAGTCTAACTGCTTCATAGGGCTTTGCTATTGCTGATCATTGTAAATCGAGAACTACCTTTCCATAAAGGTCTCATCTGACTCTTATTCTAATTCGTTGTTTAATTGATAGTTTATCACGATTCTCCCTATCAATACATTTTGGTATAGAACATATGACTGAGGTCCAGATTGAGTGCATGATGTGGTTTTTAATCTGTTTTTCTCTGTCTTTTAATTCTTTATTTTTTTAAAAAAATGTGTTTTCTGTAAGCCGCCCGGAGTCCTTCGGGATTGGGCGGCCTATAAATTTATTAAATACTAATACTAATATGTACTTATGAGTCACCGCAAACATATTTGAAAGCAGAAATAATATCCAATTGTTGGGTATGAGAGGAGGAGTGGGAAAGAAGAAAGATGGGCAGAGAGGGATGGGAGAGAGGGTGGGGGGGAAGATGAGAAGGATGGGGGGGAGTGGATTGTGGAGAGAGGAGGGGTAGAGGGGGAGGGGAAGTAGAGTAGAGGGGGATGATGGAGGGAAGATAGAAAGTTGGAGGGTGGTGGAAGAAAGAGGTGTATGGAGAACGGAAGAGCTATAATGGGCTTCTATTTTCTGGGGCATTGTTGACAAGAGGAACTGATGTAATTATTGTTTAATACTGTATGGTGTTGGCTATGTATAGTATACATGTGAGTGTGTGTTATGAAAATGGAAATAAAATATTCTCAAAAAAAAATATCCAATTGTTGTAAAAAAAATTGTAGAGCTCAGTATTTTTCCGGGCTTTTGCCTGTATTCCCAATATTTTTGCCTTGTGCAATTCTGTAAACATTCTGCACCAAATGCATAAAGGATTTGAAATTCCCAGTTACCACTTATTAAAGTGTTACATCATTCCGATGGAGGCCTTCTTGCATATGTGCTCAAAGGTTCCTTGGCTTTAAGTTTCATTTTAGAACATTTCTTCATGAACTATCAAGTAGTGCACTTTATATGTCGGTTTTATTTCTTTATTTAAAACATTTATATAGCTGCCCATCTTATAACCAACTCTGGGCACCTTCCTCACGCAAGTTAAAACAACGCGCTAAACTGTATTAAAACGATAAAGCAAAACATATTAGAAACATTAAAAATAATAATAATAGCAACAACAAATCCTGGTCGCAAGTCAAATTCCTGCTCATGTGATCTAATTTTATCCCAGCACTTGGGGGGAAATCGAGGTCTTCAAAGTTTCACAGAAGGGGGAAGATGGGGTGTATAAGAAGGAGTGGTAATGGGAGAGAGGAGAAGGAGAAAGGAAGGGGAAGTAGAGTAGAAAATGATCTCTATCTCTGCCTCTATCTGTCTCTCTCCCTCCCTTCCCCCTCTCTCTCTGTCTGTCTGTCTCTCTCTTTCTCTGTCCCTGTCTGTCTATCTGTCTCTCTGCCTGTCTCTCTGTCTCTGTCTCTATTTGCCTCTCTGTCTCGTCTCATCTGTGTGTGTTTGTGTGTGTATATGTGTCTGTCTGTCTCTCCCTCTCTCTCTGTCTGTGTCTGACTGTATATATCTCTCTCCCTCTCTCTCTCCCTCTCTCTCTGTCTCTCTCTCTGTCTCTCTGTTTCTCCATCTCTCTCTCTCTGTCTCTCTCTCTGTCTCCCCCTCTCTCTGTGTGTCTGTCTGCCTCTCTCTCTCTGTCCCTGTCTGTCTGTCTGTCTCTATCTCTGCCTCTATCTGTCTCTCTCTCTCTCCCTCTTTCTCTCTCTCCCTCTCTCCCTCTATGTGTGTGTGTGTGTGTCCTTGTCTTTCTGTCTCACTGTCTCTCTTTCTCTCTTTCCCTCTCTGTCTCTCTCGCCCCAATTTTTTATTGCATGTACATTATGGAAAATGAATATCTTTTTATAATAAAGTCATTGTGTACATCTTAGCAAACTATGATGTATACAATGACATGATACACTATAGGAACACCTGTAGTGATAACTGGTACAATTGGGTTATGATCTGATACAGGAATTATCCTGACGTTATATGTATTTCTCTTTACACCTAATGTTTAAGATTGGTAAAAACAGTTTAATCAAGGGCAAATTTTTAAAGGTGAATGGAGAAGAATACATTCTTCTTGTGAATAATTTAAGAGTTGCTGTGTCTCCAACAAATTAAACTCTGATATATAAGTTTGCAATACTTTCCATGTATGAGAATTAAATTAAGGGGAAGGAGGAGGATGTATTATGTTATAGTAGGGCATCTAAAAGTTGATTAAAATCTTCAGCTGTAATTATCTGATCCACAGAGAAAGTAAAAAGAGTTTCAAAAACCTGCATAATATACCTGGCTAATCCTTACTAGAGCTATTATAATTAATGAGTGATGCTCATTTATTAAGGCATTTCATCAACCACTATTAAAAATAAAGTATCATTCTGCATTACTTCTTGTTCAGCTACAAAATTTTGCACACTAGTTAATCAGATTTACATATGTGCTTCTTGTAAAAACAAATAGCAGGTTTTAATTTGCCCAGTTTGGAAGTATCTGATTCTCCTTGGAAATACATATAGGACCCTTGATATTCGAACAACACAAAATCAAACCTTGGGGTGGGATTCAGCTGGTTCAGACTAGTTCAGGCGAACCAGTTGCTCCGACTATCAGCTGGGCCCACCCCACCTTCCCTGTGCTATACTCACCTACCATATTTTTCAGAGTAGAAGACGCACCGGAGTACAAGACACACCAAGATTTTGCAGAGGTAAATTTTTAAAAAAGTGTTTGCACTCTGCAGACCTCCCAAACCCTCTGCAAGCCACATTTTTGTGAGTTGTTTGTTTCTGGGAGAGAAGAACAAGTATTTAATTCCTCTTTATTCAGTCACTTTTAATGAATACTTCTGCTTCTGAATGTCTATAGTGGCAGATCTGGAAACATGATTATCCAACAATCAGCAATTCCAGAGATGGAAGGTATATCAGAGGTCATCTTAACCAGCAATTTGCAGATGATTCTTCTAAAGCAACGCTGACATATGATTATATAGCCTCTGTCTGAAGATCTACTTTGAAGGTTCCCACTAGCTATGATTAATGGGGAATAAATATGGAAATGGAAAACAGCAGACGAAAGAAAGGGCTCAGTGGCTAAGACACTGAGCTTGTCGATCAGAAAGGTTGGCAGTTTGGCGGTTCGAATCCCTAGCGCCGCGTAACGGAGTGAGCTCCCGTGACTCGTCCCAGCTTCGGCCAACCTAGCAAGTAAAAAAATGCAAGTAGAAAAATAGGGACCACTTTTGGTGGGAAGGGGACAGTGTTCCGTGCCCCTTCAGCATTTAGTCATGCCGGCCACATGACCACGGAGACGTCTTCGGACGGCGCTGGCTCTTCGGCTTTGAAATGGAGATGAGCACACCACCTCCTAGAGTTGGGAATGACTAGCACATATGTGCGAGGGGAACCTTTACCTTTACCGTTGACTTACTAAGCTTGGCACTCTTCAATTTTTCCCCCAGTTCGACATTTTGTTAATTGCTTCTGCCGTTATCTTTATGCCCTATTTGTTCCTACTGTTCCCAGGTGGGTTAAATTGCAATCTCCCTAACCTTCATCACCTCTAGTCAGATGCGTCCCATCTTCATATTGGTTAGACTCCAACCAAATTTGTAGGGCAGTGGGTTCTCTCCAAATCTGTTCAGATCGTTAACCACCGACGGATCCCTTCAGATCATTAACAATGAATACACTTGGTCTCCCGCCCCCCTTTTTACAGATTTCCAATTATTTGATTGTCATTTTCGCTCATGGGCCTTGATTAAGAAGCAGATTATTCCTGGCACCATTAGGAAAAGGAAGATGTTAGCAGACATGATGCAGCTGGAGATCGCATTAATAATAAAAGAAGAAAAATTCTCAGAGAAAGAAGAAATTCATTGGCCACATTGAAACCAGCTCTCCTACAATATTCTAGACCTATGATGGCGAACCTATGGCACGCATGCCACAGTTGGCATGTCGAGCCCTCTCTGCGGGCACACTCACCTCCACCGTGGATATGCCCATGTCTCCCGCTGGCCAGCTTATTCGGGTCTGTGCTGTGTGCATGTGGGAGACATATGCACATGTGTGGGGGTGGGGGGTTTCACATGCGCATGTGTGTGGGGAGCATGGAGGGTGTGTCCCCCCTGCAGCCCATTTTTGGTTTCAGGAGGCATCATGTGGGGGGGCGTGTGCATGCTTGGGGGGGATCACCGGGGGTTGCTCCCATGCAGTGAGCTCATGTTGGGTTGCACGCATGCGCACCGGGCTGCAGGGGGTCACACGCAGGTGCAAGGGGAGCACGGGGAGTCAATGCCACATGCACAGGGGGTCAAGGTGCATTGCATTGTGGGTGTGGTTACATGCACACTGTCATGCACGCACACACGATTTCGGCATGTGAGGACAAAAAAGTTAGCCACCACTGCTTTAGACCAGAGGTCTTCAAACTTGGCAACTTTAAGATTTGTGGACTTCAACTCCCAGAATTCTCCAGCCAGCTATGCTTTTTTTTTTAAAAAAAAAAATTGCCTCTTCAAAATCTTGGTGCGCCTTATACTCCAGTGCGTCTTATACTCTGAAAAATACGGTACTTCTTGCAAACGTTCATCGTATGATTTAGCCACCGGATCGCCCATCATCTTTGTTGCTCTTCTTTGCATTCTTTCTAAGGCAGGGGTGTTAAACTCAATTTCATTGAGAGGGCCGCATCAGGACTGTGGTTGACCTCGGGGTGGGGGGGAAGGGGAGGCTGGCTGATTGGGAGGGACATGGTCAACTGGGTGGCATGGCCAACTTGAGGCCACTCCCCAAACTGCTGGCATGTTTCCTCTTCACCTTGGGTAGACCGGGGTGAAGCTATGCGGGCTGGCTCCTTATGGGGGATATGGCGATGCTCCAAGCATCGTAAGTGTGAAAAGTGGCCATGTCTCTTTTTTCAGTGCCGTCGCAACTTTGAATTGTCACTAAATGAATTATTGTAAAACAAGGATTGACTGTGTAAGGAGAGAGGATGGGGAACCTTCCTGGAGCAGGGAGAAAAAAAAATATGTTGCAGGCTTACATTATGTAAGATTCTGTGTGAATTAGAATGCAATATAGGATAGAAGTGAAAAATTGAAGGGAATAATGGATTGCTTAGATAATGGTTCCCTATTGAAAATGGAGCAAGAAAAGGAAGCTGTGATATCCTCTTAGCTGATTAATACAAATATGGATGAATGTTGCTGTTGATTTTAATGTATGGAGGTTGGGCACTTCAATGTGTATAGTTTTCTATGCTGAAAACATTGTTTTATTGGCTGCGAATCCAAATGATTTACAGCAAATTTTACATACAACGTCCCATGTAATGAGCACCATGGATCTCAAAATTATGTATAAAACACCATGGTGTCCGGCAGAGAAAACTGAATGAATAATTCCAAATTATAAGTAAATGGAGAAGTACTAAAGCGCGTAGCTGAATCGCTGCAGTTCTCTAAAATGCGTACTGTTCTTCCTGTCTTACTCCACTACTTTAACAAGTTTTCACAGTCAACATTCAAAGAACGCCCTGCAAGAAACAGATTTTCTTTCTTCATGTTCAATTTGCCAGCTGTTTCTCCCCCCCCCCACGCTTGAAAAGTTGTTTACACGAAGTAGGACAAAATATCCCTTTCTCCTTTCTTCCCTTCCTTTCTCCTTTCCGCTCTTTCTTAGCCTGCTTACAAGAAAACAATGTTCGAAAGAAGCAGATTTAGCCGGCTAAATTATGTTGCCACCAGGAAAATGGAGATGCTGTGATTTATCTGGCTCTGCAAATGAATCCCATCTCAGATGCTTCGACTCCGATGCTGAGCTCCGATGGGGAACAAAGAGGGAGAGATTAAAACCATAACACAGAAGGACTAGGGGGCTGGAGGCTAAAATATATGAAATTAGGAGGCTGAAGCAGAGGTGGATTCCTACCGGTTCGGACCGGTTTGGCTGAACTGGTAGGA
>NC_045549.1:5620858-5677047 GCF_009769535.1 Thamnophis elegans
GAAATAGATTTATGTTGCATTTATGATAAATATTTGTGGAATATTTGTCTTGCATTTTTTCTATCTTGCAAATTAAAAAGAACCATGGGATCCAAGCCATTTCTCTTTTGAATGCTGTGTGAATTCCTCCCCCCCATTAAGAGTATCAGTATCTTGGTGGCAAAATTCCCACACTTAAACCCTCAATTAATTTCCAGAACCGATTCCAAACGTTGAGCCCTTAATGAAATGAGTTTCCACACTTCTGATCCTTGTTTGTAGAAGTTGCCAATGAGAGGTAGGAAACTTGTTTTGCAATAGGCCTGATTCACCGGTAGTCATAGCAGCTGAAGTCCAAGTCTTCAGATCTGCAAATCAGGCTTTTAGTAATTAAAATGAGAATCTTTAGCAATGTTGCCATTGTGGTACAAGAAGGGCCTTTAGGCCCCCCCAGCACCAACTGTTTTGGTATGTTCAGCTGACCCTAAAGAGAGTAATCATTACTCTCTATAAAATCCAGTTTTCCAGACCTTATATTCCAATTTATGTTATATGTCTTCAATGTGAGAACTGGGTTTATGCTTCTGGCCTGGATCCTGATTTCCCATCTGGGAAGGAAGGAAAGAAAGAAGGAGGGAGGGAGGTAGAGGGAGTAGGAAAAGTGGGAGGGGAGAAACGAAGGAAGAAGGAAAGAGGGAGGGTAGGAGAAAGGAAGTAAGAAGGAGGGAGGGAGGAGTGAAGAAAGGCAGAGGGAGGGAGGAAAGAGGGAGAGGAGGGAGAAAGAAAGAAAGAAGGAAGGAGGAAGGAAGGAAAGAAGGAGGGGGAAAGAAGTAAGAGGGAGGGAGGAGTGAAGGAAGGCAGAGGGAGGAAGGAAAGAGGGAGAGGAGGGAGAAAGAAAGAAAGAAGGAAGGAGGAAGGAAAGGAGGGGAAAAGAATTAAGAGGGAGGAACAAGTGAAGGAAGGCGGAGGGAGGAAGGGAAGAGGGAGGCGAGAAAGAAAGAAAGAAAGAAAGAAAGAAAGAAAGAAAGAAAGAAAGAAAGAAGGATCTTGGAACATCAATACTAAGGTAGCAATAGCAATTAGACTTATATACCGCTTTACAGTGCTTTTACATCTCTCTAAGTGGTTAACAGAATCAGCATCTTGCCCCGAAAATCTGGCTCCTCATTTTACCCACCACCGAAGGCTGGAAGGCTGAGTCAACCTTGAGCCTGGTGAGATTCGAACTGCTAAATTGCAGACAGTCAGCAGAAGTAGCCTGCAGTACTGCACTCTAACCACTGCCCCAGCACAGCTCTTCCTCCTGGATACCATTGTCAAAGTCAGCAGAAGTTACCATCCCAGCCGATGGTTAGTTAGGTAAAAGAAAAATGATCTGAAAAAAAGAAGAGGTTTGTCTGTAATTAACTACCCACGAGTTAATCACTAACAGGATCTCTATTAAGAGATTTCTGACGTCGCGAACTTGGAACATATTTCAGAGAATCCAGATCTGAAAGCTTCAGATCAGGATGGTAGTTGCTGGGATAATATTTCAGTCTTCTTTGGCCTATTCTGTGAGTCAGTTTCTTGCGACTTCACTTTATTTCTGTCACCGATGACCCCAAAACTCTAGCAATAAACTGTCTAGAAATCCTAGCTTTTTATCGTGGCATAATTAAGTAGTAGAAGTCTAGGTTTAAGGAGCTTTATTAGCAAAACTTCTGGTCTTTGCACCATAATCTTACATGATCCTGCATTTTTATTCACCTTTTTTTTGCAGTGACTAAACCTTTATCTGCAGGTTTTAAAGGGCATTCAAAGAATAAAAACTCCTTTTGGTCTGCAGCTACCTTTTTCCCTGTCCCTCCCACTCTCTGTCTCTCTGTCTCTGTCTCTCTCTCTCTTTCACACACACACACACACACACACGCACACACACACACACACACTTCAACTATCTTGTGGATCATTACTTGCCTCTAATTGTAGCTCCATTTAGTGATTAACCATAAGGTTAAACATAGAGAGTCAGTTTGGTTAAGAGGTCCAGGCACAGGCTAGAAACTAGGAGACTGGGAGTTCTAGTCCCGCTTTAGGCAGGAAAGCTGGTTGGGTGACTTCAGGTCAATCAGCGGGATACAGTGAATTCTAATCCCGGTTTAGGCATGAAAGCCAGCTGGGTGACTTTGAGCCAATCACCAGGACATGGTGAGTTCTAGTTCCACTTTAGGTAGGAAAGCCAGCTGGGTGACTTTGAGCCAATCAGCAGGAGACAGGAAGTTCAAATCACACTTCAACTATCTATCTAGTGGACCACCATTTTGCCTCTAATTGTAGTTCCAATTAGTGATTAACCAGAAGGTAAAACATAGAGAGTCAGTTTGGTTAAGCAGTTCAGGCACAGGCTAGAAACTAGGAGACTGGGAGTTCTAGTCCCGCTTTAGGCAGGAAAGCGGGTTGGGTGACTTTGAGCCAATCAGCAGGAGACGGTGAGTTCTAGTCCCGCCTTTGGCATGAAAGCCAGCTTGTTGGCCTTGTGCCAGTCACTCCCTCTCAGCCCGATCCACCTCACAGGATTGTCGTGTAGAAAAGGAGAGATAGGTGTGTTGGATATGCTTGCTGTCGAGTTATTTGTAAAAATAAGAAAGGCAGGATACAAATAAATAAATAAGGAGTTGTTTCTCATGATCCTTTGTGAGAAAAATGCTATCTACACATACATACAGGGAGAGGGAGAGAGAGACACAGAGAGAGAGAGAGAGAGAGAGAGAGAGAGACAGAGAGAGAGAGAGAGAGACAGAGAGAGAGACAGAGACAGAGACAGATAGAGAGAGACACACAGAGAGAGATTCAGAGACAGAGACAGAGAGAGACAGAGAGAGAGACAGAGAGAGAGACAGAGAGAGACAGAGACAGAGACACAGAGACAGATTCAGAGACAGAGACAGAGAGAGAGACACAGAGAGAGAGAAAGACAGAGAGACAGAGAGAGAGACAGATAGAGAGAGACACAGAGAGAGACAGATTCAGAGACAGAGAGAGACAGAGAGACAGATAGAAAGATAGACAGAAAGAGAGAGACAGATTCAGAGACAGAGAGACAGAGAGAGACAGAGACAGAGAGATAGACAGATAGACAGAGAGAGATTCAGAGAGAGAGACAGAGAGAGAGACAGAGACAGAGACAGAGAGAGAGAAAGACACACACAGAGAGAGAGAGACAGAGAGACAGAGAATACACATTTCAACTACTTGGTGAATAGGTATTTTGCCCTTAATTGTAACTCCATTCAGTGATGGACCATAAGGAATTATTAGCATTTCTCATGGTCTTTTATTTGGGAGAATATTATTGTAACATTATCCATACACATAAACTGTCTGTCTCTCTCTCACACACATACACACAGACAGATGGGCACAAACCTTGGAGGACAGGAGATAAATGTTTTAGCCAAATTATCATCATATTATGCTAGCTTTCTCATTTAAGCTTTTTTTCCCTTTGAAAAGTTTCTAGCTTAGGGATGTCATGAAGGTGATTAAAAAAAAAACTACTTTGCAATGTGAACCCTTAGAAAAATGTAGCAGAAAACAACAACTCGGTTCAGATCGGACTGAATAAAATTGAAATTCAAAATAACAACAACAACAACAACAACAACAACAACAACAACATAAAATTAGGTTGACAACCCTTTAATAGAACAGCTTGATTGCGAGGAGTCCGCAGTTTTTTATTAAACACACAGACACCAACTGGAAGCTGCTAAAATGGAACCCGGGCTGATAAATAATATACTTTCAGATCAAAGGGACATAAAAATAAATAATATCCCTCTCAAAGGGAAGTAATAAGGCAGTCTATAACATTAGGGGAAATTTAGAAGATGAAACAGAAAGTCCAGTCAAAGAGGGAATGAAAGTACAAATGGGAATACCAAATAAAAGGAAGAAAAACTATTGATGCTGTGATCCTAGATGCTTGCTACTCAGAACATAGTGTGAATTGCTGTCAAAATATATAGTATATACCCTGTTTTCCCCCAAAGTAAGACCTCCCTGGATAATAAGCCCAATCGGGCTTTTGAGCGCATGTGCTAAAATAAGCCTACCTAAAAATAAGACCTCCCCGAAAATAGGTCTTGTTGTATTCGAGTCTTTTCCCGTGTTAAGATTGAGATTGTCTTGGCAATGTTTCGGCGAGGTTTCACTCACCATCTTCAGGATGGTGTTTTGGGCTTAAAGCGTGATCGGAGCTACCGTCCCTCTACAAACCTTGGTGGGGGTGTATGGAGTGCTGGCCCCATTTCAGCAAGTGGATTGATTGGATATGTGGCTGTATCATGATTGGTAGATTGGTGCTGATTTGTGCTGGCTGTGTGTCCGTTGTTGTTTTGTGTTGTAACGGCCTGGGTGGTGGGTGGGGCTCTTTTGTTGACTAGGGCTGGTTTCCAGATGTCTGGTAGGCGGGAGGTACTGTCACGTTATATAGTATATAATATATAGTGTATAGTGTATAGTATATAGTATGTGTGTGTATGTGTGTATGTATGTGTATGTATGTATGTATGTATATATGTATGTATGTATGTTTGTATGTATATAAATAAACACAGACACACACACGCTTGGTTGAGCCTTGCTGGGTGATGATGTAATTAAAGGACTTTGGGATTCCTATTATGGCTCTGCCTGAAGGAGGTAGATCTTTGTTATGTAGAATAGTTGGGCTGAGGCTTTAATGGCCCATTGACAAAGGTGTGGGGGGAGGGATTAGGGTTGAACCAGTTGAAAAGTGTCTGAATTTTGAACACATGACTATGGGGATGCCACAGTGGTTGTCAGTGTGAAAAGCAGTCATGAGTCACTTTTTTCCAGTGCTGTTGTAACTTCTAACGGTCACTAAACGAATTGTTTGTAGGCTGAGGACAATTATATTCATTTAACTGTGTAAAATGGTCATATGGATATATTTTTTTTCCTTTCATGCGTGTTTCATTTTCCTGATCTGGTTTGTGGCAAATCTCTAGTCATGCCGTCTAATTGTGAGGAGCAGCTGTCAGGAATATTCATGGACAATCTCATGACCTCTCTTTTCTCCAGAGAGATTTCTCTAGCCACACGCCGCTTGGAATCCAGTTGCTCTACATGCCATCCTGTTCAGACAGGCACCTGCAGCTCAAAACAGCCTCCCAAGAAGTCTCCTGTTTATGTCTCTATAAAGTTCCACTTTCTCCAGTTTACATCCCAGAAATGGAAATGGATTATTTCAGGGGTGGGTTTCAGGGATGCACTTTGGGCCTGCATGCTTGATGCACGCTATGCACACATGCACAGAAGTAAAAAAAATTGCTTCTGCGCAGAAGCAAAAAACAAGATAGAACCGGTACGGGCGCGTGTCTGGCCAAGTTACTACCTACTCGTCCGAACCGGTCCTCAACTGGTAGGAACCCACCTCTGGATTATTTGACAAAATTTGACCAGACACAACTAAGGAGATAACCGTCTAGTATGAAAGTGGTCCTTGCAATAACCATCAATTAGCAGACATTGTTATATGTTGTGGCCCAGCAGGAGCCGTTGGAGCTGCAAACAGACTCCGACAGCGAGGGGCCTTATGAGTCGGCTCTGGAAGAGGCGGAGCACCCTGGACAGGGTTCCGACTCCAAGCAGGGCACAGAGAGGCTGGTTGGCCACCAGGAGGCGCCTGAGGCATGGAGCAGTGGTGAGAGCCAAAGGGAGGGTGCTCATGACGTCAGGCCTTGGAGTAGTGACGAAGGGACAAGGGAGGTGGTCCTGGATGCCAGGCAACGCCGGGCAGATCGGCGGAGAAAACAGCTACGCAGTTACAAAAGATAATTGGACCCAGCTGGTTGTAATTAGGCTCCTCTCAAGATTGTATTTAAGGAGGGACTCGGGGAGGAGTCTGATTTGCAGGATTCAACTTCATTCATAACGCTGGAGAAGCTGCTATCTGCCTATGTCGAAGTCTGAGTTGCTGTCAAGGTTCTTATCTGTTTGTTTATGCTTGGGCTTTCAGCCACCAAAGTTTATGTTTCCTGTTAATTAAAGTGCTGTGAAATTCCAATTCAGCTTGTCTCGGCATTTGTTACTGGATGGAGGAGGGGGTCAGAACAGTTATATATATTTTTCATAATATGTGTATAATATAGAACTCACTGTCTCCTTGTGATTGGCCCAAAATCATCCAGTTGGTTTTCACACCTAAGGTGGAACTAGAACTCATCATCTCCTAGTGATTGGCCCATAATCACCCAGTTGGCTTTCATGGCTAAGGCGGTACTAGAACTCTCAGTCTCCTAGTGATTGGCCCAAAATAATCCAGGTGGAACTAGAACTCACCATCTCCTGGTGATTGTCCCAAGGTCACCTATCTGTCTTTCATGGCTAAGAGAGGATTAGAACTCACCGTTTCCTGATTTCTAGCTTGGTACTTTAACTAATAGATCAAACTGGTTGTCATATACATACCTGTTCTGACCCCCCTCTTCGCTCGTTCACAAACGACAGTCAGACAGAACTTCAAAGGAAATATCTTTATCAGTCCTGGCTCAAGCTGGCTGCGAGCCCAAAAATAAACGTAGATAAAGTCTCTGGCAAAAAGTTACACAGCAAAAGCAAAAACAAAAAGCTCTTACAGCAAACCAGGTTTACAGAAAGCAAATCACTTATCCCAGTGCCTCTTTGAATCAGGTTTACAGAAAGCAAATCACTTATCCAAGTGCCTCTTTGAATCTCGAAACTGAACTCATGAACAAACAAACGATGAACCACGAACAACGAACGACGTTGACTTCTGCAACTAAGGTGTGGCACCATCCGTCTTTTATCTGCAGAAGACGACCCTAACGAGCAACAGCTGCTCATTATTCCTGCATCCCGACGCAACTCACAGCAAGCTTCTGCTGAGTCACAACTCATACCATATTATATGTAGGCGATATAGGCATATCTCATACCCCTGCTGACAAATCTCCTCCAGATGACTAAGATCATACTGACTGGGCTCTTGCAAGGAAGCATAGTCACTAAACCTCTGGAACACAGCTGGTTGGGGATGTTAGATTAACACACACACACACCAACTCTTTCTAACTTCAAAGGATATTCCACTTCAATAATGCAATTATTTCCTCTGGCTTACCAACATGACGTGGGTTTATTTCATATTACTGCAAATCAGTTCAATACATGCAGCTTTGATAGGTCAGTTTGCTTTAAGTGGAAATAGTGGCATGTAGTCAGAATGGAGCAAACCAAGATTCATCCATTGTAGGAATGAATTTCTGGTGCAGATATTGAAATGTTCCTCACATTGCCTAGCCTAGTGTTGCCTAGCAAAAAAAAAAAAAAAGACGTAGCTATTCCTTCGGAATTACAATGAACAAAAACAGATGGTTTTTATTTACTTCTAACCTTGGGACTCAACATTTAAAAGCTTGTCGCTCCCTCGTTTTGTTTTCAGAGGTTGGAGCTGCTGTAATAAAAACTCAGATAATTTCAGCTTGTACAGTTGAAAAAAAATGAACTTCTGGGGTTCACCCCCCGCCCAAAGGACAATTTCTTGCTGGAATAATTACATTTCTTTACAAGGCAACAAAGGGTTTCATTTACTTTAGCCATTCTTCTGGCCAATTTTATAGTCAGAACTGGGTGTGATGTCAGAGTGGATGGAATTTGAAAAAAAGATAGCAAGATTCTCCTCTTTCTCCTTTTCCTTCTCCTCCTTCTCCTCCTCTTTCCCTCCTCTTCTTCTTCCCGATCCTCTTTTTCCTCTTATCCCTCTTCCTCCGCCTTTTCCTCCTCTTCCTCTTCCTCTTCCTCCTCTATTTCTTCTTCCTCTTCCCCTTCTTCCCCCTCCAATTCCTCTTTTCCTTCCCTTTCTCTTTTTTCTCTTTTTCTTCTTCCTCTTCTTCCTTTTTCTCTTCCTCCTCCTCCTCTTCCTTTTCTTTCTTTTTTCCTCCTCTTCTTTTTCCCCTTCTCCCTTTTCCTCCTTTCTCTTCCTCTTCTTCCTCCCCCTCTTTTTTTCTTCCTCTTCCTCCTCTTCTCTCTCCAAATCCTCTTTTCTTCTTCCTCCTCTTTTTCCTCCTCCTCCTTTTCTTCTTCCTTTTCTTACTCCTCTTCCTTTTCTTCCTTCTCTTCTTTTTCCTCTTCTCCCTTTTTCTCCTCTTCTTCCTCTTCTTCCTCCCCCTCTTTTTCTTCTTCCTCTTCCTCCTCTTCTCCCTCCAAATCCTCTTTTCTTCTTCCTCCTCTTTTTTCTCCTCCTCCTTTTCTTCCTCCTCTTCCTTTTCTTCCTTTTCTTCCTTCCTTCCTTCTCTTCTTTTTCCTCTTCTCCCCTTTTCTCCTCTTCTTCCTCTTCCTCTTCTTCCTCCTCCTTCTTTTCCTCCCCTTTATCTTCCTCCTCTTCTTTTTCTCTCCTCCTTTTCCTCTTCCTCCTCTTTTCTATGCCAAACTAGCTTTCCTGCAGAAGTTAAAAGAGAAATTCTTATTTTCCATATGCACATTCTCTTCCCGGTCTGCAGGCATGATTAAAGGATACCGAAGACCTTACTTAGCATTTGGTGTGAGTCATCCTACCTGCAGACCTGCCTTTTCGGCATAGAGGATATATCACCTTTTCTTTTATCCATTAATTGAAAAGCAATTAAATTCATTATGGATTGCAGTTTCGGTGTCCGAATGAGTCATCTCTGCTGTAGCGCTTTTCTCCCACTTCAGCTAATTTAAAATATATATATATATATATATTGTTCCCACTTTCACTTTCAAGATCTTTTATCTCATGCCCCATTTTTCTTCACAGTCTGGATTTGATCTGCTGAGGGTGCTTGAAAAATTCACCCGGGTGCACCTTACCCTGTTTTTTTAGATGCTCTCCACAATGTCTGCTGAGATTCTCAGCTCATGGCTCTCCCAAAGATGCTTTTCAAAAGGCAACTGGACAAAAGAGCCGAGGTGGTGCAGTGGTTAAATGCAGCACTGCAGGCTACTTCAGCTGACTGCAGTTCTGCAGTTCAGCTGTTCAAATCTCACCGGCTCAAGGTTGACTCAGCCTTCCATCCTTCCGAGGTGGGTAAAATGAGGACCCGGATTGTTGTTGGGGGCGATATGCTGACTCTGTAAACTGCTTAGAGAGGGCTGTAAAGCACTATGAAGCGGTATATAAGTCTAACTGCTATTGCTATTGCTAATTTGGGTTTTTTCTCTCTCTCTTGAAGATGTCTAAAGAAAGGTTGAATCATGGCGACTGAACCAAACTTAGTTAATCTGCAGTGTTTCGTTGTTCATCCAAGCAACTTCATTGGTCAGAGCAAAATTAGTTAGGCAGAGAGTTGTCAGAGAGTTTGGTCCAGGTGCCCTGATCTAACCTTTAGACACTTTTGGTCTGGATGACTGAGTCACAAGTGGGCTTCAAAAATTGCAGCAATGGGTTCATTGTCCCATTGCTGGGTGGACATGGTCATGGTGGGCATGGCTTAGTTGGCCTCCTGCACCACGGTTTGTGTGTGTGGTGTTTTTACCCCTCCCCAGGTTCTGAAGGCTTTCCTTAAGCCTCGGGGGGGGGGGGGGGGCGAAAACTGCTTCCCCCGGGTTCCAGAGGCCAGGAACAGGCCAGTTTCAGGTCTTTCGGAACTTCTGGTAGACATGTTTTTTGCCCTCCCTAGGGAATTTGCTTATGAATAGAGCTATCTATCTCTTTATCTCTTAAGTGCTGACATCTGCTGAGGGCTATTAAGAAAGGTGGGGGGTATTAAGAGTGAGTCTACTTTCTGCCTGTTTCTCCACTTCTCATCTTTGGACAGCGCTGTCCGAAGACGTCTCCTTGGTCATGTGGCCGGCATGACTAAAAGCCGAAGGTGCATGGAACGCTGTTCCCTTTTCACCAAAGGTGGTTCCTATTTTTCTGCTTGCATTTTTTACGAGCTTTCGAACTGCTAGGTTGGCAGAAGCTGAGACAAGTAACGGGAGCTCACTCCATTACGCGGTGCTGGGGATTCGAACCGCCGAACTACTAGCCTTTCTGATCGACAAGCTCAATCTTAGCCACTGAGCCACCGCGTCCCAAACAATATGTATGGTGTCCTAAAAATTCTGTCCTTTTGACAGAATTCTTCCTCTTAGGCACTCAGGTAAATCTGACAGTTTCGAGATAAAAAGAGTTGCTATCATATTTTGTTTTTGTTTGACAAAAATCAAGAAGCAGATGGTAAAAATGGACTTGCACAAAGCGGATAATTCTCTCAACATGAAACGCGAGGTCTCCCTAGAATTGGGAGTCAAGTTAATGTTATTTGAGAAGAACAAAACAACCAGGAGATAGCAGTGAATTTTTTTTAAAAAAGGGGGGGGGAGAGAATTTTGCGGCAACATCAAATAATTGGAGGTTATGAGAACAAAAGGAGAGAATGAAACACCCCCCCTCCCAAGGATTATCTAAACGCAGCGAGGAGGAGGAGGAGGAGGAGGAGGAGGAGGAGGAGGAGGAGAAGGAGAAGGAGAAGAAGAAGAAGAAAGAAGAAAGAAGAAGAAAGAAGAAGGAAGAAGAAGAGGAAGAAGAAAGAAGAAGGAAGAAGAAGAGGAAGAAGAAAGAAGAAAAGAAGAAGAGGCAGAAGAAGGAAGAAGGAAGAAGTAAGAAGAAGAGGAAGAAGAAAGAAGAAGGAAGAAGAAGAGGAAGAAGAAAGAAGAAAAGAAGAAGAGGAAGAAGAAGGAAGAAGGAAGAAGTAAGAAGAAGAGGAAGAAGGAAGAAAAGAAGGGGAAGAAGAAAGAAGAAGGAAGAAGAAGAGGAAGAAGAAAGAAGAAAAGAAGAAGATGAAGAAGAAGGAAGAAGGAAGAAGGAAGAAGGAAGAAGAAGAGGAAGAAGAAAGAAAAGAAAGGGAAGAAGAAAGAAGAAGGAAGAAGACGAGGAAGAAGAAGAGGAGGAAGAAGAAGAAGAAGGAAGAAGGAAGAAGAGGAAGAAGAAAGAAAAGAAGGGGAAGAAGAAAGAAGAAGGAAGAAGAAGAGGAAGAAGAAAGAAGAAAAGAAGAAGAGGAAGAAGAAAGAAGAAGGAAGAAGGAGAAGGAAAAGGAGAAGAAGAAGAAGAAGAAGAAGAAGAAGAAGAAGAAGAAGAAGAAGAAGAAGAAGAAGAAGAAGAAGAAGAAGAAGAAGAAGAGTTTAATGTAAGAGAATATAAAGTTACAGAGTGGATTTTTAAAAAAAAAATGGTTTAAATTTTATATAAATGTTACTGGGTCCTGGGGTAGTTTTTCTCATAAACAAGTGCTTTATACAAGTCGCCTTATGTAAGTTGCTGGGTGTGAACGGGGATTCCCATATAGTGAACAGCAAAGGTGTTCACTTGTATTTCAAGTGTGCAAAACCACTTTAAAGAGCGTCACTTGGAAGATCTATCAGAAGGCTGTCTGTTGGGAGGCAATGCAGATGTTTGCCGAGGAATGGTGATGTACAGAACAACTGCTGGAAAGTTCAGTGAGAAAAGCAGGAGACTTTTGTGGGGTCCTCGGTACTTTATGACCTTGGCTGTTTTCTTGTAGATGCTTCATGACTGAACTAGGTAAAATCACTTGGATGTAAACCGAGAGAGCAAACCAAACTGCCTTCTAGCACTGATGAGGTTACCCAGTTGGGTCATGAGATATCTGCAAGAAAACAACCATGCTCAGAGAACACCAAGGACTCCACAGTCCTCCTCCTCCTCCTGATCTCTGCAAATCCCACTCCCTTCTAGCACTGATGAGGTTACCAAGTTGGGTCATGAGAGGCCTGCAAGGAAAAGCATCAAGCTCAGAGAGCACCAAGGACCAACCCTGAGCCCAGAGAGAGCCAATGACCCCACAGTCCTCCTCCTCCTCCTCCTCTCCGCAAACCCTACCTCCCTTCGAGCACTGATGATGTTACCTAGTTGGGTCATGAGAGGTCTGCAAGGAAAAGCATCAAGTCCAGAAAGCACCAAGGACCCCACCGTTCAACCCTGAGCTACAAACGTTCTCCTCTATTAATTCACATGGGGGGATTTCTTCCTGCCCGAAACGGTAGAGCTTCCTGATATATTTCTAAGGTGGAATGCTTTGATTCCCCCTCTCAGCTTTACTAAAACAGGCCACCGGCAGAACAGCCAGGTTGGACAAAGGCTGAGATACGCCGGGGATTTGCAGAAGAAGTTGGAAAAGCCTGTTCAGCTCAACTCAGACTAAGCTGGGAGCCCTTGCATTGATGTCTTTCACTTGGAGTCAACAAGCTTCTCTCCCTACTTCAAAGAAGCTTGTTGATTTTAGCAGATCCCCCTGCCTTTGTTCACACAAAGTTGCGTGGATTGCAACGCGCTGCCAGGTCCAATCCATTCATGCAGAAACCACCTTTCTGCACGAGAAAGTAGAATGGGATTTCTGCTTAGAGGCAGGGAAAATAGCAGCCGCAATCACCGGTTTCCTAAATTATAATACCAGCTCTGCCTTTATGCTCCAGCAAATTATGGCAATTGAGAATTACGCCGTGCCTTTCTTTCGGTGCTACGCATGGCAGGTTTCCTGAACTCCGTGGCTCAGTGATGGACAATGCATTCCCTCTTTTTTAATTTTCGACGTGGTTCTCCTGGATTTATGGAATAATAGGGGCTCCCCCTGGTGACTAATGGGAAACCTGCAAAT
Organism: Thamnophis elegans; assembly: GCF_009769535.1. Lineage (NCBI taxonomy): Eukaryota > Metazoa > Chordata > Lepidosauria > Squamata > Natricidae > Thamnophis > Thamnophis elegans. The sequence continues at coordinate 5,633,488 of NC_045549.1, forward strand.
TCCCATAGCTCATTACGAAGGCGGCTAGATTTAGAATCCGTGTCTCTCTTGAATGCACATTATCTTAGTTCGTCTCTGCAGCAACAGCTGCTCAGAGGTCCATAGCAGGAGAAAGAAAGTGATTTTTTTTTTTTAGTCCTTGGTGGTTTTTCCTGTTTTTGTTTATGATTCCCCTAGAAATTCCCAGCCAGCTTCGTCCTTTGAGTGACCGTGTCTTTCTACAAGCAGATTGCAATGAAGATCTTGGTAGCCGGTTAGGAAAATTGATCAGAACATATTTTTGAGCAACCTTTTTCTACCAGGTTCCCTAGTTGTTCTGTTAGGATATTAAATTTAATAGCTGGGAAAGTGGCGTCGTACAATGAGGCAGAACGCACAGTAATAGTTGGTTGATTGGAGAGGGCGGGCTCCTGCGTGAGGCAATCTGCTCTGTGATTGGTTGCTGTGGTGTGGAGGGGGAGTAACCCCTTTTTCCCGCCTTTTTCTTCTGTGGTCTTTGGATGCTGTTTGATTTACCTCATGATGTCACTAATGTGCCCCATATGCTCTGAGATTTTTATATTTATATATGTTTTATTTGTCGTCCTCATCGTCGTCCTCCTCCTTGTCCTCTTCCCTCTCCTCTCTCCTTGTCCTCTTCCTCTTCCTCCTCCTCTCTCCTCCTCTCTCCTTCTCCCTCTGCCTCCTGCTCCTCCTGCTCCTCTCTCCTCCTCCCTCTGTCTCTTCCTCCTCATCTCTCCTCTCCCTTCCTCTCCTCCTCTTTCCTCCTCCTCTCTACTTCTTCTCCCTCTATCTCCTCCTCCTCTTCCTCTTCCTCCTCCTCACTCCTCTCTCCTTCCTCTGCCTCCTGCTCCTCTCTCCTCCTCCCTCTGTCTCTTCCTCTTCCTCTATCCTCCCCCTCCCTCTCCTCCTCTTTCTCCTCTCTCCTTCTTCTCCCTCTATCTCCTCTTCCTCCTCTTCTCTCCTCCTCACTCCTCTCTCCTTCCTCTGCCTCCTGCTCCTGCTCCTCTCTCCTCCTCCCTCTGTCTCTTCCTCCTCCTCTCTCCTCCTCTCTCCTCTCTCCTTCTCCCTCTACCTCCTGCTCCTCTCTCCTCCTCCCTCTGTCTCTTCCTCCTCCCCTCTCCCTCTCCTCTTCTTTCTCCTCTCTCCTTCTTCTCCCTCTATCTCCTCCTCCTCTTCCTCCAGCATTGAAAAAAGTGACTTACAACCAGTCCTCCCACTTAATGACCGTCACAGCTCCCCAAAATCACATAATCAAAATTCAGGTGCTTTGCGACCAACATGTACTTCCCATCTACAACCTACAGCCGGCGCTACTGCAGGTTTGCTCCTGCGCACTGGATGAGCGCTGTGCGCGCATGCACACTTCAATATAAATTGTTCTGTGCATGTGCAAAACTAAAAAAACAAGATGGCGCAGACCGGGGAAACAACCCAGGCCGCCATACCACTAACGGTTCAGCCAAACTGGTCCGAACAGTAGGAACCCACCACTGGTGCTTCCGATAGCTGCAGCATCCTGTGGTCCCCAGTGATCACCATTTGCAATTTTCCCAGCCAGCTTCCAACAAAGAAAGACAAGAGGGAAGCCATATTCTACAATTGAATGGTGCACTTAACAACTGCAATGATTCTCTCAACAACTGTGACAAAATGGGGGAGCAAAATCAGGCAGGATTCAATTAACAACTGCCTTGCTTAGTGACAGAAATTCTGCTCCTTACAGAGTGCTCCCTGTAGTTCTACAATTATGGGTTATTCCAGTGCCTTATTTGAATCGAATCCTATCTTTTAACTCTAGTGAACAAGCAAAACAGATAATCACATTTGTAATGTCAAAAATAGAATATGGGATATTATAATTATTGTGTTAATTCTAAATATAATAAAGTCAGTGACAGTCATAGGCCTGGCACAATGAAAGCTTCTTTACATAGAATCATGTTGATGGACTGAATCCAAATAAAAATATTTGAAATGTTAACAGATTGGAAGTGAACCAGAACTCCTGAGTATATAATGTAAAGCTTGGGAGAATGCTGAAAATAGACATATAAAGGCAGAGTTTCAATTTTTTATCACCCGATCTCTTCCATGAAACTTTTCCTGTTCAGGAAAGGCCATAAATTTTGGACCATTTTCTTTAGAGGAAAAAAAAAATGAACAAGTGGAGATACAGGTAGTTCTCGGCTTAAGACCACAATTGAGCCCAAGATTTATGTTGCTAAGCGAGACAATTCGAGTGAGCTTTACCCCATTTTATGATCTGTCTTTCCACAGTTGTTAAGAGAATCACTGCAGTTGTTAAGTCAGTAGCATAGTTGTTCAGTGAATCTGACTTCCCCATTGACTTTGCTTGTCAGGAAGTTGCAAAAGAGGATCACATGACACCAGGACACCGCAACCAGAGGTGGTATTCAGCCGGTTTAGACCGGTTCGTTCGGACCGGTTCGTTCAGACCGGTTCGTCCGAACTGGTAGTGGAAATTGTGGGTGCCCCCACCTCCCGACTCTATGCTGTCCTATTTAGGCACCTTTTTTGAGGCCGGGTGTATGCGCATAAGATGCAAGTACAAGCAAAGCGCTTGCGTGGAAGGCCAGGCGCATGTGTGGAAGCCAGAGGGCGCAGGCATGGCGAACCGGTGGCAACAAAATGTGAAACCCACCACTGCCTGCAACCATCATAAATATGAACCGAATTTTGATCACGTCATCGTAAGGATGCTGAAATGGTTGTATGTGTGAAAAACAACCACAAGTCACTTTTTTGAGCGCCGTTGTAACTTAGAATGATCTCTAAATGAATGGTTGCAAGTTGAGAACTTCCCTGTATAATTGAGCTATATTAAATTATGCACAATGGGGAAAATGAGAAATTTGGAAATAGTTTTCCCCCCTTCTCATTTATGTAGTGCATCCAGGACCATCAAATGGAATTAAAAATGGAGAGAAAAAGACTGGAGAAAAGAATTTATTTACTTATGGATGGATTTATAACCTGCTACTATTTCACTGACTCCTGGTGGTTTGCCACAGCTAAAATATAATCGTGGCAATCGACATAACCATGGGAAGAGATATAAAAATAGAATAAATTTAGGGCAATTTAAAAATCCACGCAGCATGCAACTTCAGGCAATATTTCAGTTGAAGCCGCAAATCTTCAATGAAAAGCTCCATTTTTAATTGTGTTCAGAAGAGTCAGCCTTGCTTCTCAGTGGAGGAATCTTTCCTACCAGACCTTCTTATCTCCAATCTTGTTTGTATATAGTAAATCCTCTCCAGTCTTCTTATCTTCTAATAGTAAATCTTATGTCCAATCTTCTTTGTATGTAGTTAAACTATGGAATGAGTTAGCATCAAAGATGGGTCTGGCCACCAATTTAAACCATCACGGATTTAAATGGGACCTAGACTATTAATGACCGATTTAGGTACCGATATTCAGCAGTATCAGAGGTGGTTTGCTACCGGTTCGGCCTCGTTCAGCTGAACCGGTAGTGGAATGTTGGCCTTTTCAGAAGGTCACAAAAGGGGATCACATTGCAACCATCATAAATATGAGAAGGCTGCCAAACATCCAAATTTAGATCACGTGACCATGGGAATGTTGCTAACATAAGGTTGACTCAGCCTTTCATCCTTCTGAGGTGTGTAAAATGAGGACCCAGATTGTTGGGGGCAATAAGGCTGACTCTGTAAAACCGCTTAGAGAGGGTTGAAAAAGCACTGTGAAGCGGTATACAAATCTGAGCGCTATTGCTATCTATGTCTGTCTATCTCTCTGCTTTTACTGTCTCTATGTCTGTCTCTGTGTCTGTCTCTGTGTCTCTGTGTCTCTCCTTGTGTCTCTGTCTCCTTCTCTCCATGTTGTATGTCTAGCAGAGGTGACATTCAGCCAGTTCTGACAAGTTCTGGAGAACCAGTAGCAGAAATTTTGAGTAGTTCAGAGAACTGGCAAACAGGTTGGCCCCGCCCATGCTGCCTTCCAGCCTCCCATCTGATCTTCTTTTGTTGCCGTGAACAGGAGAACGGAGCTGGAAAGCAGGTTAGTGGGATGGGGCGGGAATGGGGATTTTGCAGTAATCTTCCCCCAGGTGTGGGGAGAGAATGGAGATTTTTCAGTATCCTTCCCCTGCCACGCCCACAAAGCCACACCATGTCTACAAAGCCATGCCATGTCTACAAAGCCATGCCATGTCTACAAAGCCATGCCCACAGAACTGGTAGTAAAAAATTTGAATCCCACCACTGATGTCTAATCTATCAGTCTATCAGAATGCAGTACTGTAGACTAACTCTGCCCACTGCCAGGAGTTTTATCCTGACCCGCTCAAGGTTGACTCAGCCTTCCATCCTTCCGAGGTGGGTAAAATGAGGACCCAGATTGTTGGGGGCAATAAGGCTGACTCTGTAAAACTGCTTAGAGAGGGCTGTAAAGCACTGTGAAGCGGTATATAAGTCTGAGTGATATTGCTATCTATGTCTGTCTGTCTAGCTCTCTGTCTCTCTCTGTGACTCTCTCTTTCTCTCTCTCTCTCTCTCTCTGTCTCTCTGCCTTTCTCTCCCCATGTCTGTATGTCTAGTCCATCAATCTATCAGAATGCAGTATTGCAGACTAACTCTGTCCACTGCCAGGAGTTCCATCCTGACCCACTCAAGGTTGACTCAGCCTTCCCTCCTTCCGAGGTGGGTAAAATGAGGACCCAAATTGTTGGGGGCAAGAGGCTGACTCTGTAAACCGCTGTGAAGCACGGTGAAGTGGTATATAAGTCTAAGCACTATTGCCACAAGATCGTTAGATTTACAAAATATCCTAAGTCGGGAAGCCACGGCCTGTATCTCTGAGAACATTCTGCCAATGAGGATCAGCAGTATGACTTACATGTCTTTGTGGTCTTAGCAGTGTGAGACATAAGCTGCTGAACTGGATGTCCTTTAGCCAGATTTCCCCAGAGTCACATTTTTCAGCATTCTGTCTGTCTTTTTTTTCAGAAACAGCATTCATTCATTTCACGAGTGGCTCATAAAAAGGGGGTAAGGCTTGAAAGAATAGAAACCAAATGTTCAGTCCTAGGCGTGGCAGATATATTGTTGCTCCAAAATCACATTGATGAAGAGACTCGTCGAGAGTTGTTTTAAACCCACAAGCTAATCTTTTTTTTTTAATAAAGATTTTTTTTAAAAAATTTCAATTGCAAAAATAAACATCCCCTCTTTCCTTATGCAGTGCGTCGTCTAGGTTCAAACATCTCTGTGAAACATCATTCCTCGTTTGCCACATCTTTCACATTCATATTAACATTCTTCCCCTAAACCAGTGATGGCACTGAGTGCCCAATCTGGAACATGTGTGCATGTGCGCGCGCTGGAGTGTCGGAAGCCAGAAGACCATGCTTGTTTTTTGGCCATTTTCAGACCATTTTGGGACATTTTCAGGCTGTTTTGCAGGCAGGTTTTTGGCTGTTTTTCAGGCCATTTTCCAGCTGTTTTGCAGGCCCGAAAAAAGGCTGGGGAAAAAATTTCAGGCATAATATAAAGTTAGAATAATGGGATAAACTATGGGAAAGAAATTATAAATTTATGACAGCAGTAGCTTACAAAGAAAACCTCTGTAAAATGTTTTTTTTTTCCTCCAGATTACTACGAACGGTTGTGTCCTGCAAAAGGACTCCTCCCAAAGTCTCTTCTTATATACTCTCTTGGGAGGGGCCAAGCCACAACCACCTGGACTTGATTATCTCTCTTTCTCTCTTTTTTTTTTACATAGATAGTTTTGTTTTCCATTTTCATTTTCTTACAGTCACACATATACTGTACAGAACCGGGGCCATATAACATTAAACAATAAACACAGCCATTCCTCTTGTCAATAATACCCCCCAAAATAGAAACCCAATGTACCTCTTCGACCCTCCATACACCCTTTCTTTCGCCCCCCTCCAACTTTCCATCTCCCCTCCAACATTCCCCTCTACCCTACTTCCCCTCCCCCTCTACCACGCCTTGTAAAATGTTTTATAGATGGCATTTGCCCCCAGCGAGATTGCCCAAAAATGTACCCAAATTTATCCTCCAATTGTTGGAGATGTAATCACAAACCTGGAACATTCTATCACGTGTGGTGGACGTGCCCCATCACAAGGAAATGCTGGGGCAAAATTTGGAAATGGTTGAAAGAAATTACGGAGCAAAAAAATAGAACTAAAACCAGAAGCATTCTTATTAGGACTATTAGATAAAAAAAAATATGGATAAACAGCTTCAATACATAATAATACATATACTCACTGCAGCTCGGCACAAAACTGGAAACAAATCAATACACCCGCAGATGAGACAATAATTAGAAAAATACTCAAATGTGAAGAGATGGACAAAATGACCATAGAACTAAAAGAAAGAGAAGAATCGGATTTCTATAAAATTTGGGATAGAATTTATAAGTGGCTAGAAAACAGAAGCCCAAAACAGAAAATAGAGAATATAAATATATTCACATAAATAATTAATATTATTATAAGTGTTACTACTGCTGTTGTTATATTATAGGACAAAGTAAAAGCAATAGGAAGGCAATGTCACGGCTACCGGTTCGCCCAAACTGGTCCGAACCAGCTGAATACCATCACTGTTTTGATACTCTCTGAGCTTTCTGGTTTTCTTGCAGATGTTTCAATATCCAAATCATCAGTGACAGAAGAGAGAGCATTTTGCTTTCTGTATATATTCAAGTGTCTTGCCCTGTCAGTGCAGTGGAGGTATTCTTAGTGATTCCTTGGATTGTTTGTCTGCTTCAAGAACTTAATTCCTGGCCACGTTCAACAGCTAGGATGGATAATTTGCCTGTATCTTACTCTGAAATAAACATGTTACTTGTTGTGGCCCAGCGGGAGCCGTTGGAGCTGCCACCAGACTCCGACAGCGAGGGGCCCTATGAGGCGGCTCTGGAGGATGTGGAGGACCCTGGACAGGGTTCCGACTCCGAGCAGGACACAGAGAGGCTGGTTGGCCACAAGGAGGTGCCTGAGCCTTGGACCAGTGGGGAGGAGACAAGGGAGTGTGATCGTGATGTCATGCATTGGAGCAGTGGGGAGGAAACAAGGAAGTTGTTCCTGGATGCCTGGTAATGGAGAGCTAATAGGCATAAGGAACATTTACGCAGTTACAGGAGATAATTGCACTCAGCTGGTGGTAATTAGGCTCCTTTCAGGACTATAAAAGGAATGATTGTGCACATGCCCTTTTGCAGGAGTCAACGTATTCACTAGAGTTGGAGAACTCTTGTGGCTAGCTTAGCAGGCTGGACTGCTGCCAAGGTTAGTCTGTGCTGGATTGCTTCCAATGTCTTGTCTGTGCTGGATTGCTGCCAAGGTCCTGTCTGTGTGTTAATAAACCCTTGCAGTATCTTTGTCTCCGCATGCTTTGGTGTAGGACGAGGGGGTTCAGAACATTACTCAAAGAGAAATAAACTCTGCCTCTTTGGTTGTGTGAGGTCAGGATTAGATTTCATGCTTGACAACGACAGTAAGGTTGAAAAAAAATGCTCTCAGCTCAAGTTAAGTTCTTAGTGAATTTATTCAACTTTAAGGGCCCTTCTTCCAGGAAAATTCTCAATTCTGGATCTATTCTATAGTTCTGATGGCGCAGCTGTTAGAATGCAGTACTGCAGGATGACTCTGCCCATTGCCAGCAGTTTAATCCTGACCGGCTCAAGGTTAACTCAGCCTTCTATCCTTCTATCCTTCTGAGGACCCAGATTGTTGGGAGCAATATGTTGACTTTGTAAACCACCCAGAACATGCTGTAAAGCACTATGGGGCAATGTATAAGTCAGAGGTGGGATTCATTTACCTTCCCTACCGGTTCGCAAATGTACTCGTGAGTGGGCGGAACCTCCTGCAGCTGCCAATACCAATTCTCCTGAACCAGAGAGAACCGGCTGAATCCCACTTCTGGTATAAGTCTAAGGGTGGACGAGCTCTGATTTTCTTTGGTGGCATTTCATCTAGTGATGAACCAGCCCCAATTTTGTTTAGTGAAACATGTGTTCTGCGTATAACCTTATCAAGCATATTTAATTTTAATTCTGTTAATTAGTTTTGCTCTCCCCACACTACTTTTTTGGAATATATTCATCCGGCAAACACTGCAAGGTCAAATATGTTTTTTGGCCTGTGTGTGTGGGATGGGACATATTTTAATATGATAGTAGATTTAGAAACCTCTAGGTTAACTGGGGATTTTGAAGGGAGCAGCCTGCTGATTTTATAACTGCAGCTACTGCCATCCTCTAAGGAGAAGCAGAAGGTGGGATCCAGAGGAGAGGAAGTGGTATGTGTCTATGCCCTTAGGTCATGTTGCTCAACCTTGACCAACCAAGGCTGCTTAGGGCAGTGTTTCTCAACCTTGACAATGTGAAGACCTGTGGACTTCAACTCCCAGAATCCCACATGCTGTGGAATCCATTTAGGTCTATTCACGAAGTGATTCTAGTTTCTTGCCCCTGACAGTAACAGGGAATGAGAGGGTTTGATATCAAGAGAGACAATCAAGGAAAGGTTTTTTGGGGGGGAAATGGTTAGCTGCTTCAAGTTACATAAAGTTATGATTCTGCATTTGGAAGTTAGCAATCACAAACCAAGAACATGCTGTGGAATTCTGGGAGTTGAAGTCCACGCATCTTCAAGTAGCCCTAGGATCATGTTGGCAAACCTATCGCACGCATAGCTCCCCTGCACTCCCACTGCCCCCCCATGCATACATGTGCACCCCCCCACCCCCCACATATGGACACGGCCCCTCCACACATGCCCTTCCCCCCACGCATGCGCACATAGTTGAGTTTGAGTTGAGTTTATTGGTCTTGTATGTCACACACTCCCGAAGGACTCCGGGCGGCTTACAATAAACAAGGGAAGGGGATAAATAGACAAAACAACACTTTAAAATATACAACATTCACAGTTACCTTGGGGCTAGATATTTCACAAGCCCCCCGGCCTGCTGGAGCAACCAGGACTTGGTGGCTTTGCGGAAGGCCAGGAGAGTAGTAAGGGTCCGGATCTCCACGGGGAGGTCGTTCCAGAGGGCCGGAGCTGCAACAGAGAAGGCTCTCCCCCGGGGAGTCGCCAGCCGACATTGGCTGGCAGATGGAATCCGGAGGAGACCTAACCTGTGAGATCTAATCGGTCTATGGGAGGTAATCGGCAGGAGGCGGTCTCTCGGTACCCAGGTCCGATGCCATGTAGGGCTTTATAGGTGACGACCAGCACCTTGAAGCAGGTCTGGAGACTAATGGGTAGCCAGTGTAGCTCGCGGAGGATAGGTGTGACGTGGGTGTACCTAGGTGCAACCACAATTGCTCGCGTGGCTGCGTTCTGGACTAACTGAAGTCTTTGAACACTCTTCAAGGGCAGCCCCATGTAGAGCGCATTACAGTAATCCAGTCATAGCCCACACACATGCCCCGCCCACGCACATTTGCTGCAGAGATCCGATGATCAGTTGGCCGGTGAAAGGCATGTGGAGGAGCTGAATTTGCATGCCCATAGAGAGGGTGCTGCGTCCCACCTGTAGCATGCATCCCATAGGTTTGCCATCACAGGTCTAGAGCAAGAAATCAGAATCACTGTGTGAATAGGCCAAAATGAATACTTTATTACCGAGCGCCTAAATTACAAGAATCTTTTTTGTGTGTCTGCCTTCCCTTGGGAAAAGGCAGATATAATCCTAAGGGTTTGACTTCAGATGTTTCTCCTTCTGAGATTGACTCCAACATGCAATGTCTCTTTACTCCTTCTAGCAGGGCTCTCTCTCTCCTTTAGCTAATGATTCCACCACAATTACTCCCAGGTTGGGTTTACTACCGGTACGACACCTATCCATATCTCTTTCACTGGTGGAACCTCTTCTAACCGGTTCGGTAGATTTGACGAACTGGTTCTACCGAATAGGTGCGAACTGGTAGGAACCCACCTCTGAACTAATTAGATTATAATAATTCAACTCCCAGTTCTTGGAATTTGGAGATGGCACAATAGGAAATCTTTTCCCTCAATGATAAATGGGTACAGTTTCCCCCTTTTGATCAGGGGTGGACCCGGAAAGCAGGCTACACCTACAGAAGAGGTTCCAAAATTTTTTGAAACCCACCACTGGTCCTTGGATATGATTATCCTACACTATCATGCTCATATTTATAAAACTCGGTGCCTCTGTGAAAGGGAAGGATGACCACTGCGTTTGTGGTGCAATCAGAACATTGCGTGTGTTGAAGTTGTTTTAATGCAAACCAAAGATTCCTTTTAAAAAACAAGTTTACATCATATTCTTATGCATGCCAGTGCTGTGCGTGAGGTAATTTAAGGTGGTTCTGACAAGTGTCGTCAGCATCTTCATATCTGGTCACATGGGCAGCAAGCCACTCCCATCCGGTCACATGGGCGGCAAGCCACGCCCACAAAGGAGGCCACACCCACAGAGTAGGTTCGAACAATTTTTGAAACCCACCACTGAATTAGTTGGAATATTTTCACCTGGAGATGTAGCTCCAGATACCTTGAAAGACAGGTCAAGTCAGAGAGAGGACCTACCATATATTTTGGAGTATAAAACACACTGGAGTATAAGACGCACCAAGGTTTTGAAGAGGCAAATTAAAAAAAAAAAGGTTTTTGCACGCTGCAAGCCTCCCCAAACGAGTCGGCTTCGTGCTTTTGGGAAGCCTAGGTCGGAACACTTATTGCCTTATAACAAGGACCTCCCAACTTGGAAACTTTAAGACTTGTCGACTTCAACTTCCAGAGTTTCCCCAGCATGGCGGGCTGAGGAATTCTGGGAATTGAAGTCCACAAGTCTTAAAAGTTGCCCAGGTTGGGAAACCTTCGCTCCATCTATACCAGCGATGGCGAACCTTTTTTGGCTCGCGTGCCATAAGCGGAGGGAGCACAGGGTGTGTATGCACGGGCGTGCCTCACCCACAATGCAATGCGTGATCCTCCCTCCCAGCACGCATGCACACATGACAGGCGCTCCCTCCAATTTTGCATGCTTTTTTCGCCCTCCCCAGGCTCCAGAGGCTTTATAGGAGTCTTGGGGGGGGGGGGGCGAAAACAGCCTCCCTCCCCCCCCCCGGAGGCTTCAGGAGCTTCCCTGAAGCCTCCAGAGCACAAACAACTGGCCCTACAGGCAAACCGGAAGTTCGGGAATGGACTTCTGGTTTGCTCGTAGGGCCAGTTTAAGCCCTCCGGAGCCTTCAAGGGGCCTTCTGGAGCCTTCCCTGAATGCTCCGGAGGACGAAAAACAACCCTACGAGCAAACCGGACTTCCAACGCCTCGAATGTCCTGAGAAATGGCTCCGCGTACCACCTGTGGTAGACGTGCCATAGGCTTGCCATCCCGGATCTATACAGTAGCCAAACTGTCTCTTCTCCTCTAACTTCATAAGACTAATGCTAATCTTCAGGGCCGTCTACATGTGGCTACACATCACAGCCGAGGTTGCTGCAACCTGTTGTTCCAGGATGCAAAACCCACTTAGCATCTGACATTTTCATAAAAAACATGAAAGTCACCGGGAAGAAAGAGTGCAACATCTTAAGCATGTTCTGGACCTGGATATTGTTGCTAATGGCATAATTAGCTCCTTCTGCATTGCTGATTAGTTAAAGAAGTTATAAATATTTATGCCTTTCCTAAGAGCTAGGAAAGAGGGGAAATTAATAACGATCTCCCTTTTATAAGTTCATCTGATCTGGATGCTCCATGTAATCATGGACAGATTTTCATGGTTTCTATAGTAACCAGACAACCTAACTGATCCAATACAAGAGCTGCATTATTATGATGGGACATTTATAATAGCCCTTGGTGTGAATCTCTGTTTTATTTTAAAAAATGTATTTCTTTGGACTTTGTATCCGCATGTAAGAGATTTAAACTGAAAACCATGAAAACACAGAACTTTTGTAATGAAGGCCAGAGATGAAATTTTAAGACGGAACTTAATTTCTTTGCGGACATCTTTTTTCTGAATTTTCTTCTGATTTCTTCCCCTTCTTGTTTTTAATTGTATCCTTGTTCTTCTTGTTCCCTGCAAAATGTAAGGAATGTGTTATTCTTGCTTGTAAACTTTGCTCTTCAATTCTGTGTCGACTTTTTTTCTTTTCTCCTCAGATTGTTGATACGGTGGGATGGACAAAGGGATGTCTGTCTTTCTGTCTGTCACCTAATTTTCTTATTGCTATTATTATTATTATGATTACTATTATTCTGTTGCTTTGCATGTACACTGAGAGCTTCTGTACTGGAGACAAATTCCTTGAGAGTCTCATCACACTTGGCCAAATAAAGTATCCTCTCCTCCTCTCATAATCCGCTCCCCTCCTCTCCACTCTATTCTTCTCTTCTCTCCTCTCCCTTTCTCTAACTTCCATTCCCCGCCTCTCATCACCCTCCCCCTCCCTTCCTCTGCTCTCCACTCTTTCTCCTTCTCTTCTCTCCTCTGCCTTCCTCTCCCCTTCCCTTTCCTCCTCTCATCATCCTCTCCCCTCCCCATCTCTCCTCTCCACTCTATTCTCCTCCTCTCCTCTCCTCTGCCTTCCTCTCCCTTCCCCTCCCCTCCTCTCATCACCCTCCCCCGCCCTCTACTCTCCATTCTATTCTCCTTCTCTTCTCTTCTTTGCCTTCCTCCCCCCTTCCCTTCCCTCCTCTCATCATCCTCTCCCCTCCCCTCCCCATCTCTCCTCTCCACTCTATTCTCCTTCTCTCCTCTGCCTTCCTCTCCTCTCCCTACCCTTCCCTTCCTCTCATCACCCTCTCTCCTCCCCTCCCCTCTTCTCCTCTCCACTCTATTCTCCTTCCCTCCTCTGCCTTCCTCTCCTCTCCCTTCCCTTCCCCTCCTATCACCCCATCTCTCCTCCCCTCTTCTCCTCTCTATTCTCCTTCTCTTTTCTCCTCTGACTTCCTCTCCCCTTCCCTCCTCTCCTCTCATCATCCCCTCCCCTCCTCCTCCCCTCCCCTCTATTCTCCTCACCCTCTCCTCTCCCCTCCCCTCTCCTCTCTCTCCTCTCCCCTATCCAATCCTGTCCTATCCAATCCTGTCCTATCCTATCCTATCCTATCCTATCCTATCCTATCCACCCATTTATCTATTTCTCTATCTTAGAAAACAAGTTAGAAGGAATTACTTCACAGAAAAAATAGTGGAAGCTTGCAACCAATTTCCAGTGGAAGTAGCAGTTCAAGCATCAGTTACTGAGTTTAAACATGTTTGGGATAAACACATAGCCATCATCCCACAAAAAACAATTAAAATTACAATAGTAATAACAATGAAAAAAAAATCAAAGGGCAGACTTGATGGACTATTAAAGTGGTGCGGTGGCCTAGAGGTGGAGCTCTCACCTCATAATCAGGAGACTGTGAGTTCAATCCTAGGTAGAGGTAGATTTTCTCTGTGAGCACAATGAGAATACATCTGCTGAATAAAATTCCACATTGGTGACAGGAAGGGCATCTGGCCAGTAAACACTCAGCTCCATTTAGTTGGACAGACTCCCCCCCCCCTGCAAGGGATTATGGGGTCATTAAAAGGAGATGATGACTCAATGGACTAATAGGTCTTGTTAGAAGATTGCAAAAGGAGATCACATGACATGGCAATCATCATAAATACAGGGCAGTTGCCAAGGATCCAAATTTTAACCATGTGATCCTGGGCATATTGAGACAGTCATAATTGCATGGAGCAGTCATAACTCACTTTCCCCAGCACATCCATCCCTTTGAACAGTCATTAAAGAAATGGTCATAAGTTGGGGGTTACCTCTATGTAGTATATAAGTACTGAAGAAGGCTCCAGAGAGACATTGCATGTACACGTGCTCGTATATGTCATTGACGCATGTGCTCTAATTGTTAACTGTGCTAAAGTGAAACTAACCTTTAGATGCCCCTAACTTTTAACTGTCCTAAAGTGAAACTAATCTTTAGAGGACCCTGTTAACTGCTAAAGTGAAACTAACCTTTAGATGGCCCTAACTGTTAACTGTGCTAAAGTGAAACTAACCTTTAGATGACCCTAACTGTTAACTGTGCTAAAGTGAAACTAACTTTTAGATGACCTCAACTGCTTTGGAGGGAAAAGTAGAACATTTATGTTTGAGTGGGCTTTTTTTTAGTTCTATGATTGGATAAGGCCCTGTGGGCCTAGAGTATAAATCACAGGTGTTTGCCTGCAGTTCCTCAGTTCCAATTTTGAGTCAATAAATGCTATTGCAGCTATGCTGGTCTGGTTCTTGCCTACTGAAGGCCACACTACACAATATGTATCATCATGAACTCAATTCCATAAAAAAGGAATAATAATGTGGATGGAAGAGATTTGCACCCTCACCCCTTCCTCACCACTCACTGCCTTTATACAAGATGGCGGAGGCAGGAAGCAATTAATTTCCAAGATAAGGGCACACTATCAGAGAGGCCTTTATGGAAATTAATTGTAATGTTTTAAGAATTTATTGTACTTAATTAACTCCACGCTTTTAATAATTGTACTACACGAGGATCTGTACGGGGGAGAAAATAATTGCTTTTTTAAAAAAATTGAATTTCACTATTAAAATGGTGGAGGAAATTAAGTCTAGTGTTTTACCGCCGGGAATCTATATGGGGGCATTTTTAAATAAAATAACTTAGAGCGATTTACATTGCCGTAAATTATGTTACATTAAATTACAAATTGCATTATGATGTGGCTGGAGCGAAGCCAAAAGGACATTCAGCTCCTTGCTGGATCTGGCTAGAAGCGGGAAGGGAAGTTTGACGCCATTCAGATAAGTGTACTACTCCTTCACGGATTGTCAGAACTACGAACCAAAGCAAACTTGACGCTGTCAAAACAGAAATGTCAACTTTGACCATTAACATTCTGAAAGTCGATGAACCGAAATCGATTGAAATGAATCACTTCTCTTGAGGGGTGCATTAGATGCTCCAACACTGGAAGTTTTTAAGAAGATGTTGGATAACCATTTGTCTGAAGTGGCGTAGGGTTTCCTGCCTAAGCAGGGGGTTGGACTAGAAGATCTCCAAGGTCCCTTCCAACTCTGTTATTCTATCAGTCTTCTATCAGATCCTTGTGTCTGATTATACGCTAACATATTCACACATGATTTCATCCAGAGCAATGTCAAGAAGATCAGAGGTCTTCTTTAGATGCTTCCTCCATCCCAAAAATGTTTATCAGCCAAAACAAGGCAAGACAGCTGGCCACACTTCAAACCAACACCGAAATATAACTATAAAAATGTGTTGGGGAAACAGACATTGGAAATATATATAACCCCCTCCCCTCCACCGCACCACACACAAGCTGCTCTTGGGTAGCTTCTTTTGATGAACGGAGAACTTCAGAGTTCTTAGTCTTTGTTCAGGGCATAATATATTCGGTAGCAAACAGAGAAGATAACAGTCTGTGGTTGTGTTGGGATAGCTACCCACACGGAACAGCTTTTGATGCGTTTATTGAGAATTCTGGACACGCTGGAACCCTATTGGTTATACATGGATTCTGTCCTGGTGGGAAGTGGAACACTGGCTGACCTTCTTCAAAAGCAAAACAAGACAAGAAAACTACGGAGGGAAAATATGCAGAGCATCACGTTGGAAATTCTTCTCAACCTCTTCATGGCCGTTGTGCTATTGTTGTGGCCCTCCAGCAGCCAGTGGAGCTGGCAGCAGAGTCGGACAGTGAGGAGGTTGGGGAGGAACATGGGCTAGTCCTGGAAGCTGGGGAAAGTTCAGAGGAGGGCTCTACATCAGAGGCAAAGGTGGGACCAAAACCACCTGGCAGTTCTCAGCTGCCTTCGGAGCTAGACAGCAGTAAGGCAGACGAACAGCTGGAGCCTGTTCCCAGTGTGTGCATGTGCAGAGCTGCCAGAGGACAAGAACAACTAAGAAATCAGGTTCGACTTGGGAGCAAAGCCACAGGTGGACAGTGAATGGCCCCTCCCATAGGAAATGAAAGAGGAGCGAAAGGGGAGTGGGCTTTTGCAGGAAACAATTTGTTCATTTGTTTCAGGAGTGTGAAGATCTGTCTGTGAATCTCAGAGACTCTGTGCCAAGTCTTTCCTCCCACAGCACTGCTGGCGGGGGCCAGTCAAAGATGGTATTTGCCGGTTCTCTGGACTATTCAAAATTTCCGCTATGGGTTCGACAGAACCAGTCAGAACTGGCTGAATACCACCTCTGTACAGCACCTTTTCTTCCGGAAAATAAAACACCTTATTCAAAGTGGCTTATCATCGACTGCGGCGAGAGGAAATTCACTCAGCAGTTTCTACTGCGGCCGAAAGAAAACAAGCCAACCAACTTACAACTGGGAGAAAAATTGCCCTGGAAACTTCATTAGCGTGATGACTTCTTAAAAGGTTGACCAAGATTTTTCTTAAGAGAGAGAGAGAGAAAAAAAATCCACCGAGCAGTACAAAACAAGAAAATAGATCTGTGGGTCTTCCTCCCGCAAGACGTCCAATTTAAGTTCAATCACCAGGAAGAAGAAAGCAATGGCATCTGCCTGAAGTCAGAAGCAGCTGGTGAGGGAAACGGGGTGAACAATTTTATTTCCTTACCTAGTCTGTTCTCTGCAGAATAGGATGACATTCAAGCCCTCAAGAACAGGAGCAAAGTTAACCAGCAGTTGAAGGATGTGTTTGCTCCAAGGCCTCTTCTCCCTGTCCTACTCCCAAGCAGATTTTAATTTTCCTGGGCGATAATATATTTACAAAGCAGAGAAAAACGCAAAGGTTTCTAATTAATAGAAGAGGGACTGATTTTTTTTCTTTCTTTTGTTAACTACCAAAAGATAGCTTGTTTCCTAGTACGTACGATTAACTAATAGAGAGCCAGTTTTGTCTAGCGCAGTGGGAGTCAACCTGGTCCCTACCGCCCACTAGTGGGCGTTCCAGTTTTCATGGTGGGCGGTGGGGGGTTTGCTATAACTCTGCTTTATAAATTTTATAAATAGCAGTAGACTTATATACCGCTTCATAGGGCTTTCAGCCCTCTCTAAGCGGTTTACAGAGAGTCAGCATATTGCCCCCAACAATCCGGATCCTCATTTTACCCACCTCGGAAGGATGGAAGGCTGAGTCAACCCTGAGCCGGTGAGATTTGAACCGCTGAACTGCTGATCTAGCAGTAGCCTGCAGTGCTGCATTTAACCACTGCGCCACCTCGGCTCTTAAAGTAAAGTTACTTCCCTAATTTATAAATCACCATTACTGTGGAACCGGTGGGCGGTTGTAACGTTCCCGTGGTCCGTCCATGAGGCCAATGTTGAGAAAAGACAAGACATGAAGTTTCTCGGGATGGAGCGACGACCCAGATTGGGGGTCTGGTAGCCCCTTTTATTGAGATAGGACAAAGGCAGGAGGAGCAATAGCATGTGAGTAAAAACAGCCTGTAAAAGTACAATTTCTAATCTACTGCTCAGAGAAGTTCTGCCTATATATGGTCAAATCCTGGACGTCATTGATAGGGCACATTTCAGAATGTTATGTTATGTACTATCAGGATGTTATGGCGTTTTAGGAGTTTGTTTTCTCCTGTGTGATTCAGCGTGGCTCTGCAACTATGTTACAACATCAACAGGCGGTCAGAAAATGTTACTACTAACAGAGATAAAAAAGTGGGCAGTAGGTATAAAAAGGTTGACTACCCCTGGACTAGTAGTTAGTGGAGCAGGCTAGAAACCTGAAGACTGTGAGTTCTAGTTCCACCTTAGCCATGAAAGCTTGTTGGCTGACTTTGGGTCAATCACCAGGAGATGGTGAGTTCTAGTCTCACCTTAACCATGAAAGCATGTTGGATGGCGTTGGGCCAATCACCGGGAAATGGTGAGTTCAGGTCCCACCTTAGCCATGAAAGCATGTTGGATGGCTTTGGGCCAATCACCGGGAGATGGTGAGTTCAGGTCCCACCTTAGCCACGAAAGCATGTTGGATGGCTTGGGGCCAATCACCGGGAGATGGTGAGTTCTAGTCCCACCTTAGCCATGAAAGCTTGTTGGCTGAAGATAGAATACTTGAACAGAAGATACTTGCATGCGCGTACACACAGACACAGACACAGACACACACACACACTCTATATTGCTCAGAAAACTTCATAAAAACTGAGTTAGAACATGCTGTACTACAAGTACAGGTAGGATCAGAAAAGTAATTGATCTAAAGCTTTGATTTGAAGCTGATTCAATCAAACCACGGCACCAAGCTGAATGATCAAACCGGGATGCTGACCTAAAGTGACCCACAGAACGGAGTACTTTTGAACTGGTTTATCACTTCACTAGGCACCTTCACATGTGCAATTAGATGTCTTGGTGGATTGATGATGCTAATAAAATCAGGCCACTTTGATGGTCCGGCAGGATTTTGAGCCATTCACACATCTCTAGGAAAGAGCCATGTAGCCATTTGACGACTCGGAGACCTGCTTTAGAGTCTTACATTTATGGGTGCTGTAACTTTTGTTGACAGTTACAGAGTTTGAAGGGACATTGGAAGTCATCTAGTCTAACCCCCTGCTCTTCCCAGAAACCTAAACTATTTGTGATAAATGGCTGTCTACTCTCCTTTTAAAAACCGCCAGTGATGGTGCACCCACAGCTTCTGGAGGAAAGCTGTTCCACTGGTTAATTGTTCTCAATGTCGGGAATTTTCTCCTTATTTCTAGGTTGCTTCTCCCCTTGATTAGTTTCAATCCATTGTTTCTTGTCTTGCCTTCTAGTGTTTTGGAAAATAAGTTGACACACACACACCTCTTCTTTGTGGCAGCACTTCAAGTAGTGGAAGGCTACTATCCTATCATCCCTGGTCCTTCTTTTCACTAGACTAGGCACATCCTGCAATCATTCTTTGTAGATTTTAGTTTTGTATCATTTTGTTGTGCCCCGTCAACAGCCAGCGAAGCTGTTGGCAGACACTTAAAGTGAGGAGGTTGGGGAGGAACATGGGCCAGAAGTCCTGGAGTCTGGGGAAGGCTCTGACGAGTGCTCTGCATTGGAGCAGAGAGGGGGACAGGGCCATCTGACAATTATCAGCTGCCTTCTGAGTCAGACATCAGTGGGGCAGAAGAGCAGCAGGAGCCTGTTCCCAATGTGTGCATGCACAGAGTTGCCAGATGAAGGGAACAGCTAAGGAACAAGGGTCGACTCGGGAGTAAAGCAGTGGTGGGCAGTGAATGGCCCCTCCCATAGGAGTGAAAAGGGAGTGGAGTTTGCAGGAGACAATGAGTTCAATTCATTCCGGTGAAGATCTGATCCTGACTTCTTGCCAAGTATTGCCTGCTACAGAGTGGCGTTTGGAAGATATCGGCCTGGCAGCTCTCCAAGCCCGATAAAGGTCTGTAGTTGTGAAATCTCTTGAAAGACTTTGCTGGAGATGAATTCACTTTAAACTGAACAAAAGGGGGCTTTATCGGGATGCGGACTCACCTTTGTGCTTTTGGGAAGCCTAGGCCATTTATGGCTATGATGAGTTCTGATGGAATGCAAACCAGAGACCATTCCTTACCTCATGCTCTGCCTTCCCCCCATCTGCATTAAGAACCTAAAAGTACCTCATGGAGTTAAACAGTTCAAAAAAAAAAAAACCCCGTTTAAACAGCTAGCGTTGGGTAGAACAAATCGGTGTTAAACTGGCCCTCCTTTACTTAGACATATGCAAATGGAAATGCACAGATGCACCGAAAGATGTGATTGCTTCTGGTGATGGAATTCAAATTGCACTCAAGCTGTGAACTCGATGGACTGTGGTGCCGTTTGAAAACTATATTCTTCTTCATTCTTCCCAAACGTTCTCTCTTTTCCCCATCTGCCCCCACCTCCCCCGCCCCAAACAACCCTTACTACTACTTGCAGAAACACGACAGATTTCGCCTCGCAGTGTGTGCCTGCATGTGTGTTTGTGTGTTTTATCCACCCAAAGGCCCATATGCTCTTCCATCACTGTACGATTGCTAGCTGCTGAGCTTGCTGGCATATTGTCCAGGATCAAGAAGACACAAAGCCTGCAGCAAAAATTCCAGAAGTAAGGAAGTTCTGTGTAGTTTCTCTAGCTGAGAGGAGATAATAGATCATGGATTTGGAGCGTTGGAAGAAAATCCGGGTTCATTCCAAGCTGGGTTCAGAGAAGACAAGGCAACTGTTTATTTGACAGTGTTAAATTTATATTTACTGGTAAAGAAATAAAGGGAGGCTAGGATAGATCTATTTCAGTGGGAGGATTCAAAAAAATTTAACTACCAGTTCTGTGGGCATGGCTTGATGGGCGTGGCATGGCTTGGTGGGCGTGGCATGGCTTGGTGGGCGTGGCTCAGTGGTGGGATTCAAATAATTTACCAACCAGTTCTCTGCCCTAATGACCAGCTGGGTAGGTGGGGCTCGGTGCCTACCCAGGGTAGGAACCCACCTCTGCTCCAGGGGAAGGTTACTACAAAATCCCCATTTCCTCCCGATCAGCTGGGACTCAGGAGGCAGACAATAGATGGGGGCCAGTCAGAGGTGGTATTTATCGGTTCTCCAAACTACTCAAAATTTCCGCTACTGATTCTCCAGAACTGATCAGAACCTGCTGAATACCACCTCTGATCTATTTCAAGCTATTTTGCTCTTGTCAGCTAGCCATACCCTTCTGGGAATACGCATTCATTTTTGGTCACGATGCTGCAAAAATATGTTGAGACTCTAGAAAGAGTGCAGCGAAGACCAACAAAGAAGATTAGAGGACTGGAGGCTAAAATATATGAACGGTTGCAGGAACTGGGTAGGTCTAGTTGAATGAAAAGGACTAGGGGAGACATAACAGCAGTGTTCCAATATCTCAGGGGTTGCCACAAAGAAGAGGGAGTCAAACTATTCTCCAAAGCACCTGAGGGCAGGACAAGAAGCAATAGATGGAAACTAATTAAGGAGAGAAACAACTTAGGAAAAATTTACTGACATTTACTGAACAATTAATCATTGGAACAACTTTCCCCCACTTTTGCAGAAGCCATGTTTCCCCGTGCACCAGGATGGTACTTTGGGGCCAGGAATTCCTGATTCGTTACTGTCGTTTTTGAACCAGGCAGGCTTCGGGGGCCTATACGACCCTCCGCGATGCCACAGAGGAAGAGCTGATGGATTCCTTGGCTCGTGCTTCGGGCAGTGGCCAGACAAGACGACCTGCCCTGGGCCACGACACGGCTCTGCTACCTGCTGGGAAGAATGAGTCTCCGGAAGTGCAATCTGTCTCAGGCCTGGGTGCATTTGGAAGAAGCCCTAGGAACCCTCCGGGGATATTTCCATGACCTCCACTTGGTAGCCACTTTTTACACCCACCTCACAGGCGTTTACCTGAAGCAGAAGAACATGGAGAAAAGTTCTGCAAAAGTTGTGAATGCTCCGACACTGGAGGTTTTTAAGAAGAGATTGCACAACCATTTGTTTGAAATGGGATAGGCAGGGAGTTGGACTAGAAGACTTCCAAGAAGGAGGGAAGGAAGAAGAGAAGGAGAGAAAAAGGAGGGAAGGAAGGAGGGAATGTAGGAGAGAAGGAAGAGGGGAAGGAAGGGGGGAAGGAGAGAAGGAGGGAAGGAGAGAAGGAGGGAAGGGGAAGGAGGGAGGGAAGGAAGGGGAGTAGGAGAGAAGAAACGAGGGAAGGAAAGAGGGAGGGAGGGAAGAAGAAGTAGGACCGTTGTAAGATAAGATGGATCTATGGGATGTTAAAAAAGCAATCTTCAAGTATATTGTTAACAGTAGGGAAAAATTGTTATAAATACATATTATTAATAACAGTTATGAGATCATATAATTGTGAATGTATATATGAAATTGATAAAATAAAATAAAATAAAATAAGAAGACTTCCAAGGTCCTTTCTATTCTATTCTATTCTATTCTATTCTATTCTATTCTACTCTATTCTACTCTACTCTACCTCTAAGCCACGGGCTCTCCTCACTTTGTTGGCTATACCAAGAAAGAGATTACATGTTTTTTTTTAAATCAAGGCAACCTGGTCTACCCATAATATGGGACGGAGCGTACTGCTTCTGCTTTCAGCTTTCAGCCCCAATCCAGGAGCCTTCGCAGGCAGTCGCTTTCGTGATATTTATATCTTAAATTTATTTGTTAAAAGTTTATTTGAAAGCGAAACAGACAGCTTAGCAATCAAAAGTAGCCACATATTAAAAGACAGGGACAGTAATATGAATAGGAGGCTCTGTTATTTTATTGTAGGAAGCATGTCAAGATAGAATCATAGAGCCAGTCTTCTTGCCACTCCAAAATCTGGCTTCTTGGCTTATGGTTGCATGTCCCACTGCTGACTTCTGGAGATGCTTTTGATGTTCAGCTCAGAAGGAAGGAGAGTGAATGAGTCAGTCCCACTCAGATCCAAAGGGAGCAGAAGGGAAACAAGAGAGGAGGGGTGATTTTTCACTACAGACTATTTTTCTCGGAAATGTTAATTTGTTCTAAAAAATCTCTTTCCACCCCCTTTGACTATTCCATTTGCTTTCTGCGTAAAATGATCACATTTGCCCACATGCCTTATTATTTTTGCCCTATTATGATTATTATTATTATACATAACTTTAGTCTTCATTGTCCCCGTTTGCCCTTCATGAAATTTTCAGATGGCCACGTAAGAAGGGTGATTGGAACTATAATTTACAGTTTGTAGATCATCTATCGTCTTTCTCTCTCTCTCTTTCTCTCTCTCTTATATCATCTCTATCTTTCTGTCTCTCTCATGTCTCTCTCTCTCTCTCTCTCACACACACACACACTTCTCTCTCTCTTTTATATATCATCTCTATCTATCATCTCTATCTTTCTGCCTCACTGTCTCTCTCTGTCTTTCTTGTCTGTCTGTCTATTATCTATCTATCTATCTATCTATCTATCTATCTATCTATCTATCTATCTATCTATCTATCTATCATCTATCTATCTATCTATCTATCTATCTATCATCTATCATCTATCATCTATCATCTATCATCTATCTATCTATCTATCTATCTATCTATCTATCTATCTATCTATCTATCTATCTATCTATCTATCTATCTATCTATCATCTGTCTACGTATACCTACCTACCTACCAGAGGTGGGTTCCTACCAGTTCGCACCTATTCGGTAGAACTGGTTCGTTAAATCTTAGAAGAGGTTCCACCAGTGGACCCGGAAAGCAGGCCACACCTACAGAAGAGGTTCCAAAATTTTTTGAAATCCACCACTGGTCCTTGGATATGATTATTCTACACTATCATGCTCATATTTATAAAACTCAGTGCCTCTGCGAAAGGTAAGGATGACTACTGCGTTTGTGGTGCAATCAGAACATTGCATGTGTTGAAGTTGTTTTAACGCAAACCAAAGATGCCTTTTAAAAAACAAGTTTACATCCTATTCTTATGCATGCCAGTGCTGTGTGTGAGGTAATTTAAGGTGGTTCTGACAAGTGTCGTCGGCATCTTCATATCCGCTCACATGGGCGGCAAGCCACGCCCATCCGGTCACATGGGCGGCAAGCCACTCCCACAAAGGAGGCCGCACCCACAGAGTAGGTTCGAACAATTTTTGAAACCCACCACTGCTACCTACCTACCTACCTACCTACCTACCTACCTACCTACCTACCTACCTACTTATCTACCCACCCACCTACCCACGAATCCACTCACCCACCCACCCACCCACCCACCCACCCATCCATCCATCCAGAGGTGGGCCAATGTAAGTAGAAAAATAGGAACCACCTTTGGTGGGATGGTAACAGCATTCTGTGTGCCTTCGGCATTTAGTGATGCCAGCCACATGACCACAGAGACGTCTTCGGACAGCGCTGGCTCTTCAGCTTAGAAACGGAGCTGAGCACCTACCCCTAGAATCAGGAACGACTAGCATATATGTGCGAGGAGAACCTTTACCTTACAAGTAAATAAATAGGCAAACACGTCCATAAAATACATGCTTTTTCTGCTTGCTTTGTTATCAGCGTTTTTCCTTGGTTTCCCATGCAAAGATTTTAGTTGGGAATTAAAATGGCATTTTCCTGTGTTCCCATGCACACCGACTCTCCGTGTTCAGCCGTGTCCTCCCCTTTTGTTGAATTTGGAAAGCAGCAGCAGAGCAAGGGGAGACATCTAGGCACAAGGCACAGCACCTGCTCCCATATGGGTTCGAGCAGAATTGTTTGAGGAATCAATTATCCAGTGACCAGAATTAGCAAATGCGTTTTTTTTAAAAAAAAAATACATTCATGACTAGAGAGATACAGTGTAGAGTATAATAGGATGTGACTGGTGTTAGCTCAGGGCAACTATTTGAGTTTGAAATAAATACCCGCATTAGGCAGAAACGCAATCTTTGCTGCTGAATTAAATTTAATGGCCTTATAAAAGGTTTGCAAAGGAATTATCTGTGTTATTAGCCTATCGCAGGCCCACATGGCTTGAATGTGTTTTAAATGAGAAGAGGTCTCCCGTGTTCTGTCTAAAGAGTTCAGAATATAAGAAACATTGAATCAGACTAAAGAGGTAGGAGGAGGCAGAACTTGGAGGTGGAGTCAAGACAGTCATCAGTCTGGAGTCATTATCTTCCCATAAACTATCTACCGTATTTTTGGAGTATAAGATGCACAGGAGTATAAGACGCACCAAGATTTTGAAGAGGCAAATAAAAAAACGTTTTTGCACTCTGCAGACCCCCCAAAAGTGGCCCGTTTCCCGCGAAAACTGGCTCGTTTTTTGTCCCCCCCGCCCCAAATGGCATGCATAGCTTTTAGAAGGCTTATAGAGTGCTCCTATAAACAGCCTGTTTTATGCTCATTTTTGCCCTCCCCAGCCCGCAGGAGCATTCTGGAAGCCTCCTAAAGGCTATGCACGGCCATTTTTGCAAAGGGGGTGGGGTTTCGGAAGGCCAAAAATGCTGTATTCAGTGTATAAGATGAATCCAGATTTTGAAGAGGCAAATAAAAAAAGTTTTTGCACTCTGCAGACCCCCCCAAAATGGCCCGTTTTTTGTGAAAACAGGCTTGGTTTTTTTGTCCAGAAAAATTGGCATGCATCGCCTTTAGGAGGCTTATAGAGTGCTCCAATAAACAGCCTGTTTTTCGCTCATTTCTGCCCTCCGCAGCCCCCAGGAGGGCTCTATAAGCCTACTAAAGGCTATGCACGGCCATTTTTGCAAAGGGGGTGGGGTTTCAGGAGGCCAAAAATGCTGTATTCCGTGTATAAGATGCACCCAGATTTTCAGCCTCTTTTTTGAGGGAAAAGGGTGCGTCTTGTACTCTTGATGCAGGAGGGGGTGCACAGGTAAACCCACCAGTGGCTGGCCAGGTTAGGTGGTCTTAATAGAATGGACCTTATAAATTCATATTAGTTTGGCTTTTCATTCTAGTGCCCTGGAGTTCCAAAGTTGACTTTTAGCTGGAGTGAACTTTCTCTCCAACTTCCTCATAAGTATTAAAAATAGGGCTGAACAGTGTGGCAAGACCCTGTAAAGGAGGGGCACAGGAAGCCAGGCGTGGGTGAGAGATAGAACAGAGGTAAAAACTGCTGACAGCTTAAGACATTATAGGAACTTCTCTTTTTTGTATTTTTCCTATGTACTTGGCTGTAACATTCCAAAGTGAACTTCTCCTTTTTGGAATGTCATGTTTGTCTCGTGTATGGAAACGCCTTGAGAATGCACAGTGTGGAACACGCCATAAAAGTATCATCATGGGCAGAGCCCAGGCAGTTCAGATTTTGGTGTGTGAGCACGCTGAACTCGATGCATCAAATAAACCTGTTTCTCTCACCTTCGTGGTCTCAAGTCCTGGTCTTTCGTAAGTAGATTACAAACCTCAATCTGCTGCAACACTCTGAAAAATGTGATAAGTCCAGCAGTGGTTGGATCCTCCTGGTTTACCACCCTTTTCAGTGATTACACGATTTGCATGCATGTGTGCAGCATGAAGAAATCCTCAGTTCCAGGTTTCTTCGGAGGAGTAACACAGCTGATCTGCACAGCTATCAGCTTTGTCGCTGGTAGGAAAATAGCATGGGTAGATGGGCGGGTTGATCTGATCATCAGGGTGAACTGGTTCACTCCCAGCTGATCGCCGGAGCTACCAGTTCACGCGAACCGGTCCAAACTGGTAGAATCCCACCCCTGAAGTCCAGCCTCTCTTGAATTCCTGTTGGAAGAAAAATCCAGTCTGGTTCCAAGCTGGGAGAAAGATGCTGGAAGTAAAACGGAGGCTTGCTACAAGCAAAGAAGATCTATTCGATTTCCAGAAACTTCAGGGACAGCAGTATGTTTCTGGAGTGGGTGACAAAATGGCTTGAGTGAGTGGATGGATTTTTATGGGGCTTGGCGATTGAGATGCTCCAGGGGGTTGTGCAATGTAGTTAGCCTTGTGTCTTTTACTATTCCAATGGTGGTGGGTTAATCCTATTATGCTCTGAAGGTCCTGTCCTGTCCTTAGAGTTGGGTGGGGAAATGTAGATTTTAGGAGTCTTTGTTTTTCTATTTTTTTTTTTAAATCCCATCAGCTCCAACCTGGGAGGAGATGTGGCTGAAGGTGTTTTATTTGTGAATAGGCTGGCCTGGCTTTCTGTAAATGGATACTGAATGGAATGCTCCCGTTTTCTCAATAGATACAAAAGTATCTCATTCATAAAACTGGACTAGACTGACAATCAAGAAGTAAACAATACATCAATCAAGGAACTACCAACTCAGGCAAAGAAGCTATCAATAAACAACAGTCTAATCAAAGAACTATCTAGACCACTCCCACCAACATGGACTGCCATTTCTATTTTTTAAAAAAGAGCAAACTCCAGCACTGATTATGCTACCTAGTTGGGTAATGAAACATCTGCAAGAAAACCATGAAGCACAGAGAATATCAAGGGCCCTAGAGTTCAACGTTGAACTACAAATATCCTGTCAAGAGAGGGCAGTATTGATGCACTACAAACTCTGACGTGTTCCTTTACATCTGATCTTTCATATTAGTTGCAGGAAGTTGCGGTGGGAAGAAAGGACTGTGTTTCTTTCTTTGTTCGTGATATAGAAGCCCTCACTGAATGCATGCCATTGAAAATTAAGCTCAGGGAGTGCATTTATGACTGTTGAAAAAAAAAAAAACCAAATCTTTCCAATTGAAATTCACGGCTAAGTGCAGGTTGATGAAGGTGATGATGGCGTTGACCTGAGCATTGTGCATCACTAGGCCCAAAAATGTAAAGACGATGAACCAGGAAGAGCAGATGTGGGTGATCAGTTATGAAGCGAACAGTCGGCGGCCACAGCTGATGAGTTTCACACGAGCAAGTTTAATGAAGTGATTAGGGAGAACTGGCAGCTCCACGAAGGGAATTTGCTGTCAAGCATGGCATTTCACAGAAACCCACAGGTCACATTATTGATGTTATTCAATATTGAAAGATTGGCACAGGATGGCTTCCTTGCATGATGACAGCAGAGATGGAAGTGTCAAGAGTTGAAATTTGCCAGTGATTGTTGTCACACCATGTCACGGAAGATGAAGAATTTGTTTCACAGGATGGTGACACCGAAGGAAATAATTATGACCCAGAAATGAAGCAGGCATGCATGGAAATTCACAAAGTTCACCCATACAAAGAAACAATGAACAAACTCATTGTTAAACAAGTTTTAACTGGATTAGGGGGCTGGAGGTATTTTTCGGAGTATAAGATGCACCTTTCCCCTCCCAAAAAGAGGGTGAAAATCCGGGTGCATCTTATACACTGAATGCACCATTTTTGGCCTACCAAAACCCCGCCCCTTTGCAAAAATGGACGTGCAGAGGATTTGGGAGACTTGCAAAGTGCTCCTGAGGGCTAGGGTGGATAAAAAAGAGCAAAAAGACATTTTTTTTGTTGCAAAAAATAAAGTGTGCAGAGGCCTGCAGAGTGCACAAACTTTTTTAAAAAATTTACCTCTTCACAATCATGGTGCGTCTTATACTCTGGTGCGTCTTATATTCTGGTGCATCTTATAGTCCTAAAAATACAATATACGAAGAATGGCTACAGGAATAGGGTATGTCTAGTCTGGTGAAAAGAAAGACTGGGGGTGGGGGAACATGATAATTTGTCAATCTAGTGTACATATGTACATTATTATCATTGTTAATCATTTATTTGACTATAACTATTATTGCTTCATTTTTTTACATAATATTCTAAATTTAACTTAATTTTTATTATAACATTTCATATGTATGTCTGTGTGTGTGTGTTTTTTTTTAATTTAAGAGAAAAACTAGGCCCGCCAAAGTGAAATCATATCTTAACACTCCACTGGTCTAATTAAGAACCATTTTCACCTTGTTTATCTCGAAATGCTATTCCCATGAAACCTCCTCCGAGCTACTAAAATTCCATTTGATCTCGATCAGAAGCAGACCCATCCATCACTCTGGTGCATGGCAGTGTGTGATCTGAATGATGGGTAACCATCAGTTCACCAATCACATCCTCTGACAGCAAGTCACCAGAGAATCACGACTTTGGCCATGCAAGCCAAGATTTCCTTGGTTGTGTTTACCCAACCCCGGATGCTCATTTCAGAAATCGTGAAGCGGTGTCGTTTCATAATTTACGATTTAAGGATTCAGACCTTCGCAAATCCTAGGAGGAAAAAATATAATACAATGGGATTGGCTGAGCCTCCCTTCGTGCACCCCCACCCCCAACACAACCCACAGTGTAGTACATAAAATTATCTGCTATAATATTACCTTTAAAGCCCTGCATGGCTTAGGACCTGGCAGCAGGCGGTACTTGAGAGACCGCCTGCTGCCAATTACCTCCCAAAGACCCATTAGATCTCACAGAGTAGGCCTCCTCCGGGTTCCGTCTATCAGCCAATGTCATCTGGCTACTACCTGGGGGAGGCCCTTCTCTGTGGCGGCTCCGGCCCTTTGGAACGAACTCCCCGCAGAGATTCGGACCCTCACCTCTCTCCAGGCCTTCCGAAAAGCCGTTAAAACCTGGCTGTGTCGGCAGGCCTGGGGTTGATGAGTTCCCTTCCCCTCTCGAATCGTGTGGCTGTTGGTTGTTCTTAAATGCCCTGTACTTTTGTAGTTTTTGTGTTTTTCCCTTCCCCTCCTTGGGTTTGTGTGCCGCCCTGGGTCCCTCCGGGAATAGGGCGGCATATAAATAAAATGAAACTCAAAATCAAACTATCTGCGAGACCGCCTACTGCCGCATACCTCCCAACGGCCGATAAGATCGCACAGGGTGGGCCTTCTTCAGGTGCCGTCAGCCAGACAATGTCGGCTGGCGGCTCCCCGGGGGAGGGCCTTCTCTGTAGCCGCTCTGACCCTATGGAACGAACTACCCCCAGAGATCCGGACCCTACCCACTCTCACGGTCTTCCGAAAGGCTAGTAAAACCTGGATATTCCGGCAGGCCTGGGGCTGTTGACCTCATGACCGAGGTCCAGCCCCGACCAGATTGGGTGCATGATGAGGTTTTTAATCTGTCTTCTATGTTTCTTAATTCTTTATCTTTTATAATTTACTTTCTGTAAGCCGCCCGGAGTCCCCCGGGATTGGGCGGCCTATAAATCTATTAAATACAATACAATACAATATTGTGTCAATGAACACTTCATAAGCCATGCATGCATAAGCCCACCAGCGTGCCTTCTGTCCCTGTCCTGATATTCCCTTGTATTCGTATCCATTTCATGAATTCATAATCATGTCTATACTTAGTATCTATCTAATTCATGCTTGATGAAATAAAATAAAGAAATAAGGGCTAAAATATACGAAGAACAGTTGCAGGAATTGGATAGTTCTAGTTTGATGAGAATAAGGACTAGGGGAGACATGATAGCAGTCTTCCAATATCTCAGGGGTTGCCACAAAGAAGAGGGAGTCAAGCTATTCTCCAAGGCACCTGAGGGTAGGACAAGAAGCAATGGGTGGAAACTAACAAGGAGAGAAGCAACTTAGAACTAAGGAGAAATTTCCTGACAGTGAGAACAATGAATCAGTGGAACAGAAGTTGCCTCCAGAAGTTGTGAATGCCCCAACACTGGAAGTCTTCAAGAAGATGTTGGATAGCCATTTGTCTGAAACGGTATAGGGTGGATTAGAAGACCTCCAATGTCCCTTTCAATTCTGTAATTTTTTTTTGAGAGTAAACACACTTAGCTTGACAAGATCCGTGGCTGGCTTCAAATCTTCTTTTCCAATATCCTTTTGGAGACCAATATTGGCACAGGCATTCAAAGGTATTCAAAAACTGCCTTAGACCTGAAAGCCGGTTGGATGATTTGAGGCCAATCCCCAGGAGATGGTGATTTCTAGTCCCGCCTTAGCCATGAAAACTAACTGGATGACTCTCACCCAATCACCAAGAATGGGTTCTATTCCCACCTTAAGCATGAAAGCCAGATGAATGACTTTCAACCAGCCATTCTTTCCCTACCCACCTTACAGTATCGTTGTTTGGGAGAAAATGGGAGGAGGAAGAAATATTATGTATGTTCATTTCCTTGAGTTACTTATTTATTTTATTGATGAAACTGATATGCAAATCATCTCTGTGTCCATCTATTCTGGGCAGTTATATTCTAAAGCAATAAAGGTGTGTGTGTTTGGATTGGATTTAGATTGGATTTATTACATTTATATGCCGCCCTTTTCCCCGAAGGGTGGGGGGGGGAATCTAATAAATAAATGTTTAAAAACATTCATATATTCTCAGTTTAATCTAATATATAAAAATCTATTAACAATAGATAAATCACAGCCACGCACCCTCCTTTGGTGTAAAATGCAGACTTTTGAGGCTCTGCTTGGAGGAGAAACTGGAAATGACAAAAGTCTGTGAGTTTTCATCACAACAATGATCATCCCCACTCAAAACAGCCATCTCCAATGGAGCCATGCCCTGCAGATTAATTGTGATGCACGCACACACACTTTCTTCTTGTCCTTTTGGTTATAATAGGGCTGTCAAATAAATTAATCTTTCATGCGGCAGAGAGTGATGGTGCCCTGAGCTTTCTCATTTTGTTAAACAAACAAAGTTAGCATTGCTGTTTCTGTTTGTCAGGCTATAAAATCTGAGGAAATAAAAAAGAAGAAAAAGAGAGAGGGGGGGAGGGAGGGAGGGAGGGAGGAAGGAAGGAAGGAAGGAAATTAAGAAGGAAGAAAATAAATAAGGATGGAGGGAGGGAGGGAGAAAGGAAAGGAAAAAAAGAAAAAAGAAAAAGGAACAAAGAGATATAGAGGAAGAGAGAAAGAAAGAAAAGAAAGAGATAGAAAAGAAAGGGAGGGAGAGAGAAAGGGAAGGAAAAAATGGAAAGGAAAAAAGAAAAAGGAAGAAACAGAGAAAAAGAGGAAGAGAGAGCGAGAGAAAGAAAAGAAAGAGAGAGAAAAGGGAGGGAAGGAGAAAGGGAAGGAAGAAAAAGGAAAGAAGGAGGGAAGGAAAGAGGAAGGAAAAGGAAGGAAAAGAGCAAGAGAGAGAGAAAAAGAAAGAAAGAAAAAGGAAAGGGAGGGAAAGAAAAAGGGAAGGGAAGGAAGGGAAGGGAGAGAGAAAGGGAAAGAAGAAAAAGGGAAGAAGGAGGGAAGGAAAGAGGAAGGAAAAGGAAGAGAGAGCAAGAGACAGAGAGAAAGAAAGAAAAAGGAAAGGGAGGGAAAGAAAAAGAGAAGGGAAGGAAGGGAAGGAAGGGGGACAATAAATAAGGAGGGAGGGAGGGAGACAGAAAAGGAAAGGGAAAAAAGAAAAGAAAAAAGAAAAAGGAAGAAAAAGGAAGGGAGAGAGCAAGAGAAAGAGAGAGAGAGAAAGAAAGGAAAAGGAAAGGGGGAAAGGAAAGGGAAGGGAGAGAAGAAAAAAGGAAGGAAGGCAGAAAGACAAAGAAAGAAAGAAAGAAAGAAAGAAAGAAAGAAGGAAGGAAAGAAAGACAGACAGACAGAAATGGCAGGTATATATAAAAACATATTTGCTTTCTGGCAAGAGCAATTGCTGTTATCTTTTGCAGGAGCCCATTTCGTTCAAGGCTTGATGAAAAGGTGGGCTGTTTTGACCTCAGGGTAGGGATAAAAGTGACTAACTATCTCGCTGCTTGATACAGTTAACCAGATGCTGAGAATTAATAATGTTCTGCATACTAAAAAGCAACAAAACACTCCCTCTCGTGTACCCAGTCTGGTTGGAAAAGATGATGCAACGCTTTAGGCGCCTTTTATCTGAGAAGCATGATATTTGTCACAGCGCTGTGGCAAACTTTCTGTGTTCCAGGTTGTGTTATGTGATTTTCCTTATGTTCTTTTGATTAGCCAGGCTGCCCAGAATCAAAAGAAGCTTTTAACATTTCTGCTTGCAGCTGTTTCTAGTTGGCACCATCAGCAAGAAGGATAGGGCAATTCTAACTGTAACCCTTGTGTAACTTTCCTTTGCCCTCTGCCTTCGGCTTTCAAATTCCAAATTTTAATAAGACTCCCATATTCGAATTGAGCCTATACACAAATCACTCTTGTCTGTCTGTCTCTGTCTATTGGTCCCTCCATCATCTCTCTGTCTCTTTCTCTTTCTCTCTCTCTCTCTCTCTCTGTCTCATTCTCTGTCTCCCTCCCTCAGTCTCTCTCGCTCTGTCTCAATCTCTGTCTCTCTCTCCCTCAGTGTCTCTCTCTCTATCTCTCTCATTCTCTCTCTCTCTCATTCTCTCTGTCTCTCTGTCTCTCTCCCTGTCTCTCTCTCCCTCAGTCTCTCTCTCTCTCTCTCTCTGTTTGTGTGTCATTCTCTGTCTCCCTCCCTCAGTCTCTCTCTCTCTGTCTCAATCTCTGTCTCTCTCTCTCCCTCAGTGTCTCTCTCTCTCTCTCTCTCTCTCTCTCTCTCATTCTCTCTCTTTCTCATTCTCTCTATCTCTCTTCCTCCCTCAGTCTCTCTCTGTCTCTCTCTCCCTCGGTCTCTCTCTCTCTCTGTCATTCTCTGTCTCCCTCCCTCAGTCTCTCTCTCTCTGTCTCAGTCTCTGTCTCTCTCTCCCTCAGTCTCTCTCTCTCTCTATCTCTCTCTTTCTCATTCTCTCTGTCTCTCTCTCTCCCTCATTCTCTCTCTCTGTCTCTCTCTCTCTCTCTGTCTCTCATTCTCTCTCCGTCCCTCCGTCTCCCTCTCCCTCTCTCTCTCTCTCTCTCTCTCTGTGTGTGTGTGTGTGTGTGTGTCTGTGTGTGTGTGTGTGTGTCTGTGTGTCTCTGTCTCTGTCTTTCTCTCTAATGTATCCACTGTCCAGCTCACTATTTGGGGAAACTCTAGCCAGCTTACAATATAAAAAAATACTCTGACCATCAGCTGAACAGAATCCTATTTTATTTTCGTATTTAACAGAATAACAGAGTTGGAAGGTTTCTGATGCAACTCCCTGCTCAGACAGGAAAACCTATACAAATTTCTGATAAATGGCTGTCCAGTCTCTTCTTTAAAAACCCCATTATTGGAGCACCCAGAATTTCTGGAGGTCAGCTGTTCCATTGATTAATTGTTTCCTCTTAGTTCTAGATTGGTTCCCTCCTTGATTAGTTTCCACCATTGCTTCTTGTCCTACCCTCAGGTGCCTTGGAGAATAGTTTGACTCCCTCTTCTTTGTGGCAGCCCCTGAGACATTGGAAGACTGCTATCAGGTCTCCCCTAGTCCTTATTCTCATCCAACTAGACCTATCCAATTCCTGCAACTGTTCTTCGTATATTTTAGCCCTTATTTCTTTATTTTATTTCATCAAGCATGCTATCATGTTACCCCTAAGCCTTCTTTTCATTAGAGCAAACAGGTCTAGTTTCTGCAATCATTCTTCACATGTTTTAGCCAGAGATGGTATTCAGCCGGTTCGGTTCTAGTGAACCGGTAGGATAAATTTTGAGTAGTTCAGAGAACCGGCAAATATCACCTCTGGTTGGTCCCGCCTTCCCAACCCCGCCATTCTTTGTCCGATATTCCCTTGTTTTTCAGCTCAGCTGATTTGCGCGGCAATCTGCGTGATTGCCAAACCTCAGCTGAGCTAAACAACAGCTGAGCTCACCAGCGCTGACACCGAGGGCAACCTTTGAGTGCTGCACACGTGTGAAAATCACGTGTTAGGCACATGTGTGCACAAAGCATCTCTCTCTTTGCGTGAAGCGTACTCTCATAGAACCGGTAGGAAAAGATTTGGAATCCCATCACTGGTTTTAGTCTCCGAGACCTCTAATCATCTTTGTTGTTCTTCTCTGCACTCTTTCTAGAGGCTCAACATCATGTCATTTTGCCGCATCTAAATTTTAGTTGGATGCTTTGTCTCGACCGGCTTAGATAATGCAAAAAAAAAAAAAAAAAAGTATTTGGGTTTCTTTAAAAAAAAAATTACAGGAGGGGAAAAAAATGAGAGACAATGTCATTATGCTATGGCAAAGAAAAGTGGAATAATTCTCTCCCCTTGCCTCACCTCTCCTACCCCTCTCCTAGAAGAATGAAATCTTTTAGGAAATATTAAAAGGGCAGAATATTTCCCCTAAAAAGGAGGCAGAAACTCATCACCCCCCTCCCTGTTAATGGGCCTTTAAGGCCTGGACCACCCTATTCTACATAACAAAGATGTACCTCCTTCAGGCAGAGCCATTTAATTACCCTTCATTGCAGAGGTGGGTTCCTACCGGTTTGGACCAGTTCAGCTGAACCGGTAGTAACTTGGCGGTTGCTGGAATCGGCAGCAACCCATGCCTGCCACGCCCCTGAACCGGTTCTCCTCCGGCGTCACTATCTTGATTTTCGGTTATGCACATGCGCTGAACAATTTCCCCTGCAGAAATGTAATTCCCCCCCTTTTTTTCTAATGTTTTGCACATGCACAGACCTTTTTAGTTGCAAATATGCATGCATGCGTTTGGCATGTGCGCAAATGAAGTGAGCACACGTAAAAAAAAATTGTGTGCCGAATAGACAGTAATGCTGGCAACAACCCACCCCTGCTTCATTGCATGAACCAGCAAGATTCAACCAAACTTAGCGCACAGGCAACCTACAAAGTTAGGTATGATCTCTGACAGCAACCATTCCGGATACTCTTCCTGGGTTCACCGACAAAAGGGCGAACGACAAAACTGCGCCCGACTAAACCGCAGTGACAAAACCGCGTGTTCTAAAGCGCTCCGACGAATGAGTGCTGAATCGCGCCGACAACAGTGCGGCGACAGAAGCGCGCTGTAAAACTAAACCTAACCCTAACCCTAAACCTAAATGTAACGCTAAACGTAACGCTAAACGTAACGCTAAACGTAACGCTAAACGTAACGCTAAACGTAACGCTAAACGTAACGCTAAACGTAACGCTAAACCTAACCCTAAACCTAACCCTAAACCTAACCCTAAACCTAACCCTAAACCTAACCCTAAACCTAACCCTAAACCTAACCCTTACCTTAAGTTAAAGCGCCATTCTGTCTCCGCGCTGTTGTTTCCGCGCTGTTGTCACAGCGCCGATTACGTCGCGGTTTTAGCGACGCAGTTTAGTCGGGCGCAGTTTTGTCGTTCGCCCTTTTGTCGGGTCACGCTCTTCCTGTGCCCCAGGAAGTTCACAGCCCAGAGAAGGTGTAACACCCAGGCACTCTTAGCACTCTTGGCCCTTTTTCTTTGCCCAGGACCAAGAAACCCATGTTGTCCTGTCCACCATTAAACCATCTGTCAGACGTGCCTCGTTCAGTATCCAAGAAAGAAACCCCCCAACTCCCTTTGATTAGAGAAAAGACACTTTTCATGGCACGAAATGAAAACAGCGAAAGTGAAGCAAGATCTGAAGCAAAAAAGCGCGAACTTGTACATGCCAAACGTTTACCCAAATCCATCCCCTCAGTTAACCCAATCCAATGTCCAATCTCCAACTCCTAAAGGTGCCGTGTGGGGCACATCTTCAGGTGGCCTCATTCAGCTGGTATGCAGCCTTGACCAAACCCAACTATGAGCCATCAGCATGCGCAAAAGATAGTGAAAACAAAACTCCCTTCTTCAGGGTATCTCCACTAGCACGTTTCCCCTCACAAATACCACAAGCCCCTACCCTCCCCATACTATGGCAGCCGATAGCAAGCATGCGAGACAGAGGCTGACATTCGGCCCTCCTGCAGAATGCAGATGTCATCCCTGGAGAAAAACATAAAAACCACCATCTTTCCAAGCAGTCTCCATGTTTCCTGTGTCTTTCTTTCCACTTGGAACTGAACCCAGATGGACATTTTTTTCCAACAACCTTCAAGGAGAAGTGTATGAATAGGCAAAACTGGTTAAGCAATGGCCTTTTCTCACTTATCTCCTCAGATCGAAACTTTAGCATTAAAGGTTGAACTTAATGGTCAAAAGAATTGGAAAAGAACACTAATATTCTAAAAAACAAAGGAACCTTCTTAGCCTCAATAGCCTCTCTTAATGGTTCTTGCAGAGTGGAATAACCCTTTCCCTCAAGTGAATCCTGCGGTTCAAGAATAAAAATGTCAGAAATAAATTTAAATTGGAATAAGTGGGTCAGAGGGGAGACATATCTAAATATAAAGGGCAAAAGATAAAATCTGAAATGTTCTCAGATGAAAACACTGAAAGTTAGAAAGCTTCACAGGGAGATGTTAGAAAGTGTCCTGCATTTCTAAAATGAAATGCTGTATGTTTATAGTGCTGCAGTTTGGAAAGGAATTACCTTTCAAATTCCACATTTCTCCATATTGGTATGGAGTTCCACACTCATGAATACAGAACTTAAAATCACAGTCTTTTACTGTAGTTCAACCTCCTGCTCAAGCAGGAAACCCTATTCCATTTCAGACAAATCACTATATAATATGCGTGTGTGTGTGTTTGTGTGTGTATATATGTAAATATATGTATATATGTCTATATATGTGTATGTATGTATGTATGTATGTATATATGTATGTATATATATATATATGTATGTATGTATGTATGTATGTATGTATGTATGTATGTATATATATATTAGATACCTTTCACCCTGGCTTCGCTGATAACGGATAAGAGCCTGTGGCCTAATGGCTAAGATATCTGCCTAGTATGTAGTATAGCCCAGGTTCAAATCCCAGTAAGGGTATGGCTAGCTGATGAGAGCTAAATAGCTTGAAATAGATCTATACTAGTCTCCCTTTATTTATTTATCAGCATAAATATAACAAATGTAACAAAAAAGGCAACAGTAAAAAATATTGGGTTTCTGTCTGGATGGACTCTTGTGACGAGCCTAATGACAGAGAGTGGAAGTGTGACCTTCCTCCCATACTTGGGCATACCAGGGGTTGTGACTTTAAGTATATACCTCCCACCCTGGCTGGCTGATAAAAGGAGTCGTTCTCTGTAGCTCAAATGGTTAACTCCCTGCCTGGGAGGCAATAGAGCACAGGTTCGATTCCCAAAAACTTGGGTATGGCTAGCTGATGAGAGCTAAATAGCTTGAAATAGATCTATACTAGTCTCCCTTTATTTATTTATCAGCATAAATATAACATATATATATATATATATATATATATATATATATATATATATATATATATATATATATATATATATATAATATTTATATTACATATAAATATATTGAATACAGTGTAATTGTCCTGGCATTCCACTTGTCTTGAAACAAAGGTAAAAACAAGATATATACTATTTTTAAACAGTGCTAGTGTGGTACAGTTATTTCTGACCATCATATTCTAGAATGTCAACTTATCTATCATTCTAATATCTGCATTCTAATACATACCATATTTTGGGGAGTATAAGACACACCAGAATATAAGACGACCAAGATTTTGAAGAGGCAAATTTTAAAAAAAAAGTTTTTGCATTCTGCAGACCTCCCCAAAACAACCCATTTTTCGCGAAAAAGGGCCCGTTTTTTGTAAAAAAAAAAATGGTATGCATAGCCTTTAGGGGGCTTATAGAGTGCTCTTGGGGGTGGGGTGGGGGCAAAAACGAGTAAAAACCAGCCCGTTTTTCGCTCATTTTTGCCCTCCCCCAGCTCCCAGGAGCACCGAAAGCTTCCTAAAGGCTACGCACAGCCATTTTCTGCAAAGGGGGCGGGGTTTCAGGAGGCCAAAATTGCTGTATTCAATGTATAAGACACACCCAGATTTTCACCCTGTTTTTTTTGGGGGGGGGGGGGGAAGGTGTGTCTTATACTCTGAAAAATACAGTACGTAGTACCTCTTTCCATGTCCAAGTAACCTGATTCTTTAGCATTGTGACTTCTACCTTGCTGTTTCTGACCATTGATAGAATCTATCCCATGTAGCAAAGTATTCTGTATCTCCTTTATCTTTTACTTTTATTTTTAGCGTTTATAATTTAGCTATCTAATCTCTTCTTTAAAGCCCCCAATGATGAAGCATTCACAACTTCTGGAGACAAGAAGTTCC
The DNA here is from genome assembly GCF_009769535.1 of Thamnophis elegans. Classification (NCBI taxonomy): domain Eukaryota; kingdom Metazoa; phylum Chordata; class Lepidosauria; order Squamata; family Natricidae; genus Thamnophis; species Thamnophis elegans. The sequence goes on from NC_045549.1 coordinate 5,671,973, forward strand.
ACTGATTAATTGTTCCCGCTGTCAGAAAATTCCTCCTTAGTTCTGGGTTGATCTTCCATCCATTTCTTCTTGTCTTACCCTTAGGTGCTTTGGAGAATGAATCAGTCCTCTTTTCTCTGTTAGTAGAACACCTTTCTTCAGTGAGTCAGCAAAACACTTAGTGTTTGTGTGTTTCTAATATGGAAACCAATGGGTGGAAACTCACCAAGGAGAGAAGCAACCTAGAACTAAGGAGAAAATTCCTGACAGTTGGAACAATTAATCAGTGGAACAACTTGCCTCCAGGAGTTGTGAATGCTCCAACACTGAAAGTTTTTAAGAAGAGATTAGACAACTGTGGAAAACCCACCTCTGGCTGGGTGACTTTCGGCCAGTCACTCATTCTCACCTGAACCCAAATTCTAGTCCTGGAGTTGCAGGAGAGAGTTGAGAATCTTGAGTACGTAAGCTGCTTTGAGAAATAAAACATGAATTAAATAAAAAATAATGTAAGCTTTCCAAATACCATGTAAAATTAAATCAGAGTCGAAGCCAAAGCTATGCTGAAAGTTCCAATTTAATAAAGCAGGCATGTTGGCATACAGCTATGCGATTCCGACTCTGGAAGTTACATCAGAATCCCACCCAGTTAAAAGTTTATGATCTTGCCCCCATACCCACAGTCCATCACCTGGTCCAATCTTCTTCTTCCACACTGGCATCCACGCCTAACTGCTTCCGTCCAGGTGTTCAGGTTTGGAAGACAAAAGATGACCTTGAGGTTCTAGGAAAGAATTTCTTATTTTGAAAACAACACATTCTACCCTTTGCTAAATCCCCCCCTTAATAAGAGTGTGGCAGGCCAAAGATTCTTAAAGGAACCACTGCAGGCCTGACAAATAAATTAGAAAGGGATCAATGCAGAAGCATCCAGTGTGTTGTTTTTTTTTTGCAAATAAATGTGTTTTTATTTTCCATTTTCATTTTGTACAGTCACACATATACTGTTCAGACCCGGGGCCATATAACATTGAACAATAAACATAACCATTCCTCTTGTCAACAATACCCCCAAAAATAGAAACCCAATGAACCGCTTTGACCCTCCATACACCCTTTCTTTCGCCCCCCTCCAACTTTCCATCTTCCCTCCAACATTCCCCTCTACCCTACTTCCCCTCCCCCTCTATCACTCCTCTCTCCCAGTACACTCCCTCCCTTCCGTCTCACCCTCCCTCCCATCCTCTCTCCCACCCTCTCTACCCCTCTTTCTTCTAGCCCTCTACTCCTCCCTTCGGTGTATTTCTACTATCTATTAATATATTCAGCTTGTCCTATTTTTACAGTGAAATTAAAGAGCAACAGTATACAAGTGCAGTCGCGTTACTTTAAAATCTAACACATACTATATATCCCCCCTCCCCCCTAACGCCTCACCTCCCTTCCCCCCCCCCAACTTCCCAGAGCCCGTACACGGTATAGGTTTTTAACAAATACAGTCTAAAATATATTAAGACAAAAGAAATAAAAAAAGAAATTAATAACATCTCTGCATTAAACTCAGCTTCTTCCTGTTGCACTAACTTTGAGCAGTTTAGATTATTCCTAATCTTAAGCATAGGCTATCTGTAATTTCTTAGTCCCGTATTTGTTTTGTGTATAGTCAATCCATTTTTTCCAGTCTCGTTTATATCTCTCATTTGAATGGTCTTTAAGATATGCTGATATTTTAGCCATCTCAGCTAAGTTTGTAACTTTCAATGTCCATTCTTGAGTTGTAGGCAAGTCTTCCTTCTTCCAGTATTGCGCCACCAACAGTCTTGCTGCCGTTATTAGATGCAAAATCAAGTTAGTCTCTACCACTGTAAAGTCAGTACATATACCTAGTAAGAATAACTGAGGAGTAAACTTTATCCTTCTTTTAAAGATATTTTGCATAATCCACCACATTTTTATCCAAAATGCCTTAACCTTTTGACAAGTCCACCATATATGAAAATATGTAGCATCGAGAGAACCACAGCATCCAGTGTGTTTTGATGAGCTCGTTCAGTCTGAGAATCTGAGCGGCTTTTGAATGGCATCTCCAAAGCTTGGCACATCCCTATTTAAATGTCTCCTCTTGGCTTATAAGTTTGTGTTTTTCTTGTGTGACCAACAAAGTTGAGAGCACCTTTGGAAACTTTGGAAAAGGAGAAATATTTATAGAAGGCAAACATTATTATGATGGAGCCTCAGTGTGCTTCATGCTGGGACCCAGCTATAATAAGGTCTCCTTTGTGTCCTCTGAATATCACCCTGTCTGAAGTTATCTTGCGAAAGAAATCTGGGCATGAAAATTTAATCTTATTCCTTCTTCTTTTTAGTATGTCTTTCTTCCCTAAATGCATGGAAATGCTAACATTATAAACAGGAAAGGTCACCCCAAATTTCCTCCTGATTCTATTGTTGTACGAGGAGGAGGAAAATTATTCTTCACTAGTTGGATAATCATGCTTTGCGATGAAACTATGTGATCGGTCTATGCAGGAGAAATTCAGTTCAGTGGCTCAGTGGTGGTGGGTGATTGAAACACATAAAGGAATATCACTCCCACTGCCTTGAGTCTGGAAGCAGTTCCATAGGTGGAAGGCACAGATATTTTGGTGAGGCCCCATACTGCTCCTGAGTGAAGGAGTGGAACATCTGCCAGTTTGATCTGAGGTAACGGAATGCAGGGCAATTGGCAGTTGGAACAGAGTTCTTTTCAGGTGGGGAGGGGGAGTAGAATGTCTAACTCCTTAGCATCAGTGTGTGTTAATATAAGACAACATAACAGTTATTACATAACAGCTAAGGCGAAGCATGCGCGGAAGCATTTTTTTTTACTACTGTGCAAAGCGCATCCCTGAGTGAAGCGGCAGTAGCAGAAGCCGGAACCCACTCCCGAGATACACCTGGTGAGACCCAGAAGAAGGGCCTTCTCCATGATGGCTCCCTCTTTCTGGAACATCATTCCCCCCGAGATTAGAATGACCCACCACTCTAACACTCTTCCGGAAGGCACTGAAGACCTGGTCCCAGAGCGGAATGGAGCCCATTAAATGGCTCGTGTGATCAGATGCCACTGGAGGGGAGGTGGGAGGTGATTTTATTATATTAATGTATCCATTTCTTTTATAAGTTTTATTGTATTTTTAATGTGGTTTAAATTATGTAAGTCGCCATGGGCGAATAGCCGGCAATATAAATTTAATAAATAAATAAAAATGATCTGACTAGGATGCACATTGAACGCCGGTTTAAGCTGCTATTTAAAATGCGGTTTTGATATTTCTCCCAAAATTATTACTGCAAATTAATTAAAAGAGGAGGAAGTACAGAAAGAACATTTGAGCAAAATTTAAAACGCCCAAACTTTTCTGGGTTCTGGATGTTTTTATCTTGGTAGGAAGTTCAACTGGAGAATTTTTAAATCATTTTTTTTAAATTTTGTGCACAAAATTGGGTTGTATTGAATAGAGTTACACGAATCCGCCCCCCCCCCCCCGAATATGCTTTGAATCACTGATTTAATGGGTGGAACCAATATGTTTTAATTGATTCCAACGGCTGATTCGAAAAATTGATTTGGCTCACTTTGTTGATTCAGTCACGCACAAAGATGCATCAAATTGTCAAATCAATTCAGAACCATCCAGTTTGATTTGACCTAATGCATCAGTTTGGATGATTTGAAGATTCAATTTCACTAAATCGCTGTCAGATCAAGCCTTTGAACTGAATATTTGCTTGACTCCATCACTTCACCCATGGAATTATAATGTTTGGGGGAGGGGGAGCAAATGAGGCATTCAATAACCTTTTGGAATGATAGGTATTAATGCGAAAAGCGTATGTGAAAATTTTCTGGTTCCCTTTTGCAAGAGCACTCTTTGCTATGCATCATCTCTTTCATCATCAAAAATCCCTAGAATAGAAAATATGGAATGGAATGGAAAAGAATAGAATAGAGTAAAACAGCACAGCACAGCTATTGGTCAAGTGTGATTGACACACAAAGAATTTGTCTTTGGTGCATATACTCTCGGTGTACAAAAAACACAAGATAGATTCGCCAAGAATCATAAGGTACAGGCACTTAGTAATGGCCCCTCCCAGAGGAAATAAAAGAGGAGTGAAAGGGGAGTGGAGTTTGCAGGAGACAATTCGTTCGCTTCATTGGTTCGTGACTCTCTGAGATTCCTTGCCAAATTTGCAGCTCTCCAAGCCAGATAAGGTCTGTGACTGTAAATCCTCCCTTGAAAGACTTTGCTGGATGTGAATGGGAAGAATTCACAGTCAATTAACAAAGGGTTTTTTGTCGGGACAAGGAGTTTGCTTCATGCTCTTGGGAAGCCGCAGTCAGAACAGTATTAACCCCTAAGCCATGGGCAATCCTCACCAACAGAGTATAGTCTTTAGGTTTCTATTATCAGTAGTGTGGTGGTTCATGAGGTTAGAATGCTGAGCTGACAACTGGGTAGTCTTGCATTCGGGACCTGTTGCTACCATGGATGGGGCGAGCTCCTGCTAGATGCTCCATCTCTCTGCCAACCCATGGTTGAAAAGCAGACGACCAAAAGGGAACAGCTAAAGAACAGGGGTCGACTTGGGAATAAGGCCACAGGTGGACGATGAATGCCCCGTCCCAGAGGAAATAAAAGAGGAGCGAAAGAGGAGTGGAGTTTGCAGGAGACAATGACTTCGTTTCATTGGTTCGTGACTCTCCGAGACTCCTTGCCAAGTTTTGCAGAGATCAGCCTGGCAGCTCTCCAAGCCAGATAAGGTCTGTGACTGTAAATCCTCCCTCGAAAGACTTTGCTGGAGGTGAATGAGCAGAATTCCCAGTCAATTAATAAGAGGGGTTTTTTTTCCTAAGGAGAAGGAGTTTGCTTCATGCTCTTGGGAAGCCTCGGTCAGAACAGACTCCCGCTTTGTAGTCTTAACCACTGGACCAACTTGAAGAAGGAACTTGCAAAGAATAAGTGCACAATCTATAGATGTATGCAGCTCAGGTTTGTAGCCTCTGAAAATCATTGTCAACAGATGGCGGCTCCCTAGCTGTATTCATATCC